>NC_081363.1:73209016-73294016 GCF_030684315.1 Stegostoma tigrinum
GGGGTGGTGGAGGCAGATATGATAGGGGCATTTGAGGAGTTTTAGGTAAGCACATGAATATGCAAGGAATGGAAGGATAGGGACTAAGGGCAGGCAGAAATGATTAGTTTAATTTATGCACCATGTTTAGCACAACATCATGAGCTGAAGGGTCCATTCCCATTCTGTACAGTTCTATGTTCTATGTTCTATGTTCTATGTAATTGCTCATCCATTCGTGTTTGAGGTAAAATGCTTGTCGTTTGCATGCAGAATTGCCTAGCTGCATTTCATTGTTCCCGTCTCACACAAGGGGTGGGTCTGCCATTATATGCAATTAATTTGGTTGCATGATTGAATTCCAATGATTCACACATATTTCTTTCAGTAGTTATTGTGTTAACTTTGATCTTAAGTGCATTTGATCCAATTTTCTTTGGCAAATCATGGTAACAGTGGTAAACTCTTTCAACAGTGTGATTTTGTCTGTGCCCCACTGCATTCAAAATAAAAACCCAAAGAACTGGAGATGTTGTAAATCAGGAACTAAAACAAAGTTGCTGGAAAAGCTCAGCAGGTCTGGCAGCATCTGTGGAGGAGAAAACAGAGATAACGTTTCGGGTCTGGTGACCCTTCCTCAGAACTGTGTTCCTCAGTTCTGAGGAAGGGTCACCGGACCCAAAATGTTGTCCATTTTCTCCTCCACAGATGCTGCCAGACCTGCTGAGCTTTTCCAGCAACTTTGTTTTAGTTCCTGCTGCATTCAGATGGAACATCTATTCATCTTCTGGTTGAAGTTCCTTCTACTCTAAATGTTCACACTTGTCAGTCTTGCTACTAATCTCATATGCATGCTTGCTTTTGTATAGGTCAGGCATGTTTCCAGCATGCTGCATATGTTTTTTGTTTGGTTGTGTCCTAAGATTGGATCTTTTAAGCAAAATGCTGCAAAGTCTTTTTGAAAAATTGTGATAGGCATTGACTAGAACCAGTTTCATTGTCTGGTCTGACAGCTCAGCCTTGTAAGAAATCAAACACTGCTGTTATGATGAACTAATCAATTCCTTCCTGTGACTGTTAACTGTACAAGGTCAAATCTAAAGTTCACTTCTTTTGTGAAGCTGGTTCTGCTGCATTTCCCATTGCTTAGCAGAATCTCTCTGGTCCCCTTGGGGAAAAGTTGATATTTTTGGGGTTGGAGGAAATATTGAGAATCACTTGCTACTAATCCCTCTAACTCCTTCCCCAACGATCTCCACGGTGAGGTTCCCCTCCCAGCATCATTTCCCTGGCTCTGGGTGCCATGACAATCCTGGGCTTTGGGTGGATGCATTTCTGCCAGCATCTGCACAAGCTCCTCATTACTATTGCTGAACAATGAAGAGGACCAGTTTCAGATTAACAGGCAGCATCCGTCCCACTGCAGCCATGGCTCCCGAAGAAGAGAAGACAAAGCTTTTGCCAGAGCGCTTTATCCCAGGAAAGGCCAAGCACTGCCCAATTATGTGCTTGATGTGCCATGAAATGTGGCAGGACTTGACAAAAAGCAGTGACATGGGACGCTTGTCAATTCTCCACTTGGTATTGTCATATAAAGTAAACTCCAGCACGCACCAGTGAGAGGGACTCGTAGGTGGCACAGTCTTTCTGATATGATGTTTAATAGTGGTCCTTTCTGCTTTTCATAAGGATACAAAAGATTTCATTTCACTTATTGTGTACACATTGTTGTGCCTGTCTCAATTATTGTTACCAACACAGGTAGCTAATTACTTATTTAGGCTGCCTTGTACTTTGAACTTTGCATAATGCATTTTTAAAGTATCTCACTGTCTGTCAAGTGTTTTGGGAGATCTCAAGGTGCTAGAGAATTGAACAGAGCATTGACAATTGTAAATGAAGATCATTCATTTCAGTGAAGTGTCCAAGGTATCTGTGGCCATGGAGCTCTACACCACAGCAAGAGTCGACTTCTACAGGACTAGAAGAAAGTGAAACTGGAGACAGGAATAAAAATATTTTCCTAACATACAAAGCCCTGTCTTTCTCTGCCATTGTTTCAAATTTCTTTTGGTTCAGAAGAGAACTGTTCTCTCACCTTGAACTTTAATCAACCAATTCACCAGCATGCTCATGTCTGCAATGCTGTCTTGCTTGGTTGATGTGGGAGGAATCACCAATCCTACCACTCTTACAATCTCTTGTGCAACTGATTGCTTCACAGGTGTATTATTGTGTGATCTCTCAGTCTTCAACCCATAAATGTATCAAGGTTGTGACTAATGCAGTTTGTAACATTTCATTCCCATTTCTCCACCACAAGATCAGTGCTGCAGCGTGAGCAATAGGCTTTACCAACGCAGCTATCTTCTCCCTCATGCAGGCTACTATAGGCTGTACACACCTCACATTGAGAGCATCATTTCATAATGCAGACTGTGACAGACTGCACCAATGGAAAAAAATTCCATTCCATCAAGATACTTACTGTCCGTGACCAGTATTACCACCCTGGTACCAGCATAGCGGCTCTGTGGTTAGCACTGCTGCCTCACAGTGCCAGGGATCTGGGTTCAATTCCACCCATGGAAAACTGTCTGTGTGGAGTTTGCACATTCTCCCTGTGTCTGCGTGGGTTTCCCCTGGGTGCTCTGGTTTCTTTGCATAGACCAAAGATGTGCAAGTTAGGTGATTTGGCCATGATAAATTGCCCATAGCATTCAGGGTTGTGCAGGTTGGATGGATTAGCCATAGGGAATGCAGGTTTACAGGGATAGGGTGTGTGGATGGGTCTGGGTGGGATGCTCTTCAGAGGAGTTGGTATGGACTCAATGGGCCGATTGGCTTGATTCCACATTGTAGAGATTCTATAATCTTAGAAGCCTGTGCCAGGTAGTCTGGGAGCTACCATGATGCCTACATCCTTGAGAACACTCATGCTCCTGCTTCATTTCAAGAGCTAGAAGCCTTACAAGGATGGTAGCTGGCTGACAAGGTCTACCCTCTGTGACCATGACTGTTGATCCCATCACACAACTTACTAATTGAGGCTAAGTGCAGATACAATGCAGGCCATTCTTGAAGCAGGGCCACCATGGAGCAGACAATAGCCCTCCTGAGGGCGAGGTTCTGATTCTTGGATCAATCTCGGGTTGGGGCAGGAATCTTGCAGTACAGCCCTGTCAGAGACATAATCCTAGCATACATAATGCTCTGCACAACTGGAACAGACAAAGAGGGCAAGTGATGGACGTTGAAGAGCTGCAAGAGGGGACATAATCTTCCATGGAAGAAGGTGAGGACATTGAATGGGAGGTACATTACCTTCAGTGTGATAGAGAATTGCAGCTTTGGGCACAACATGCCTGACAGGACTGAACTGAGCCTGACTTCAATAGTTGGACGCAGTAATCATTCACTGACTCCATATTTGTTGATTCTCAAAAGTCAAGCAGCCCCTGTTTGTACCCAAAAGCAAATGCACCTTTACTTTTGCTTTTTTTTTCTTTGCTTTTGCTATTGCTGATCAAAGAAGTGAACTTTTGGACGATTGGAAGATTTTACAGTGTATGGTGGTCAACAATGGGATGATGGGCATTTGAGGAAGAATAACACTTCCTTAAGAAATGGCTCTAAGGTGGGATGACCATGTGTAGATTGGGTCTTAAGTAGTAATATGTTTGCTAATGCACACTTTTATTTGCAACAGCGTCAGCCAGGCCATCTATGTGCCCTGAGAGGTATTTCTTTTTGGTTCATCTCCCACTACCTACATGATGAAAGGTGCCTCTAGACTGGCAGTGGCTGACCTGCAGCACAGCTGGGCTTTAAGACTGGGAATTGATACTGGGAATTTGAGGTGGGGGTGGGGGGTGGGTTTCCAGCAGTGGTGAATACTCATGCCATTGTAAAGTGGAAGATTCTTATAGTATGCCATCAAAGGGTATAGCTAATGAGGCGAGCCATAGAGAATAATGTGAGAAAACCCGCTGGGGCACACAGAGAGCACTGTTCTGTGAAACCTGCCAGAATTGATGCTTAGCTAATCCATGATCAAACTCATCCCACTATATTTTTGGGGCTTTCCTGTTTACCGTACACTAAACAGCACTGTTTCTGCAATATATTTTGCTCTCATAACTCCAGTCTCAAGATCTCACTGAGCTTGCTATATACTTACACTTCAATTAGTATCCCAAGGCAAAAAAAGTTAAGTATTTTTGCTGCTAGATCTATCTTGTATTGGTGCTGCAAATTAATCTTTTAGAAGTGGCAGAGCATCAGATCTCATTTTCGGTTTCTAATGATCGGCGAATTTCCTTTCGGCATACAGTTTTCCCCTCTGTAACTTTTCTTATCCATTGCAGCTCACTGGCCTGGATGTTCCAGCTCACTTGCCTCCCTCCCACAGCTCATGTAAGCTGTTGAAAAGCACCTTGCTAAGCTCAACTGGAATCAGTTGCCAGGGCTTCTGGAATTAGCAACTTGTCACATGTATTCAAAAGAAGCCAGGAATGGCACCCAGTAACTGAGTAATTCATCAGGTATATGTATTTGTTTAAAAGTGGTTTAGCACCTTTCCCTGACCTTTCAGCAGGAAAATCAGACCAGACCGTGCTCACTGTCTATTAGCCATTGCAGGTAGTTGACAAAAGCTTATAGCCCAACAGGTTTATTGGGTAAACACAAGCTTTTGGAGTCTCACTCCTTCTTCGGAGGTAGTATCAGACACAGAATTTATAAGTCAAAAATCAAAGGGTCACACCACTGATGAAGATGTACTAAATGAATCTATGATGCTGTTAAATCGTTAATTAGTTAGAAGGTTTTAACTGATTAATATGTATGTGTAAATCCCCAAATTCCTTTCAAGTCCCTGTCCTTTATGAACTAAAGGTTCTATCAATCAACAGAAGAGGTAAAAAGAACAGGCTCGCTTTGAATGAGGAGGAATGAGACAGACACCTGGAAATGTTGAAAGACACGCTCATAGGATCAGGATACGATGCTCAACTCGATTGCCAGTTCTGACTTGCCACAGAGAAAAACTGTAATAACGTCCTCAGAAGATAGACAGCGGATACACCCGATAGGGTACGCTTCATCATCCAGTACTTCCCAGGAGCGGAGCAACTATGCCATGCTCTCTGCAGCCTTCAACACATTATTGATGACAATGAGCACCTCGTCAAGTTCATCCCTGCACCTCCTCTTCTCACCTTCAAAGAAACGCAAAACCTTAAACAGACCATTGTTTGCAACAAACTACCCAGACTTCAGCAGAGCATTGACCACAACACCATACAACCCTGTCATGGTAACCTCTGTTAGACATGTCAGATCTTCAACATGGATACAACCATCACACTTGGGAGCACCACACGGCAGATACTCATGTGACTCAGCCAACGCTGTCTATCTCATTTGTTGCAGGCAAGGATGCCCGAGGCATGGTACATTGGCGCAACCATGCAGATGCTATGACAACGGATGAATGGACACACACTACGCAACCATTGCCAGACAGGAATGTTCCCTCCCAGTGGGGGAACACATCAGCAGTCAAGGACATTTGTTCTCAGATCTTTGACCATGCAAGCACACACGCGTACATGCACTCTCTCTCACTCACACTCCCTCTCTGTCTCACACACACAATCCTCTGTCCTTTCTCCATAGCCCAGCAAATGACTTCTTTTCTAACATATAACTCAACTGTCCTTCGAAAGTTGCGAATGACTCTGCTTCCATAAGCCTTTCACATGGGTGCATACTCATAGATTCATAGAGTGCAGAAAAGGATCTTTGGCCCATTGAACCTGCAACAACATAACTACCACTAAAAATTTACTGTTCTCCTTATCCCTGTGAGGTTGTGTGGTGTCCTCTTCCTGGTTTGAGCTCAGTAGCATTATTCTCACACTCCTTCCACTTGGCCATCCTCTTTGTGTCTCCTCTGCCTATACCCTCACTGTCAGTGTACACCCTGCACTGTCATACCAGCCCTGGCAAACCACCTTTCGAGGATGAAAGTTTGGGCAACCTAATTCAGGTGAAAGGAGAACATAGGTGGACAAGTGGCACATATAAAAAGTGGCCCTTAATTGAAGATATTTGGCACCTTTTTCCTTATATGGAGAAAAGTAAAAAAAAATTAAACTATTTCTGAGCTGAAAAGGACAAGGAACAAAAAGATATGGTTTTCAGTAGCAAAAATAAAAAATATAATGTTAGACACGATAAGCATTGCTGCAGCCATAGTTAAAAGATATGTGGTGTGTTATTGACTGAAGCTGATAGGCCTAAACCCAGACTCCAACTTAGATTAAAGAGCTGATTTTTACACTCTTATGGATCTTGCCTGACTCAAAACTACCTATAGGTGGATTACCTGAGGGTGACCCAAAAATGGAGGATCCAGTCGTATACATGTACAGATTTGCTGCGGCTCTGAACCGTTTTGTCTCAGCTATTATGTCGTCAAGTGCATCTTTCTTGTGGACTGTTTGTGTGTAATGTTGCAGATGCCAGAATAAATGATCTGTTTCAGCAAAGGATCACCTTGGAGTGAACCTTCTGTGTAAACAATCTCAGCCACTCAATCCATCAGTGCAGATTCGCATGCTGAGCACAGATTAAGAATTGCTAATATACAAGAGAGAGTCTCAGTGAAAGATTTAATGATTGCTCTCAAGTGAAAGCAGGCTACGCATATTTGAAACTGTTGAGTTGTGGTTGAACGAGATAAATATTTCTGGCGATAGGATGTCAGACATAACACAAAGCTAGGGAAGAGTGGCTAATATCCCATCTTAATTGTTTCTCAAAGTTATCCTATTTTAATAAAGTCCACTCACTCACTAACAGGAGTCACAAAATGAGAAAAAAAAAGTTTGTCTTAACTTTCAAAGCTCCAGAATATTTAAAACTCAAGTTGAAAACTTTAATTAATGATTTAACCACCGTGCCATCAGTGACAGTTCTCTATCATGCCCTAATGGGACTATGAGTCATGATCAAAAGGTCAAAATTTGCTCCCCAGCCCAATGTGCCCTGATGAAAGTGATAATGAGCTGTGGCCCATCTTTTGTAGGTACACCTGACAAAGCTGTGAGATAGGGCATTCCAGGATTGTGATCCATTCAAAGGGAAGGAATAGTAATGTAGTTCCATGTCAGGATGGTGAGTGGCTTGAGGAGGAACTTGTAGGTTGTGATGTTTCCATTCATCTGCTACCCTTGTCTTCTGGTTGCGAGAGCCTGTGGTATTAAGAGGTGTTGGCAAGGGATGCTTGGTGAGTTGATATGGTGCATTTTAAAGACTTTATCTTCGCTGTATATAGGTCCTGGAGGTAGCAAATGTTGAAGTAATGGATGTGTTGTCAATCAAGTTGGCTGCTTTCCCCTGGACGGTGTCAAGCTTCTTCACATTGTTGGAGCTGTACCCATCCAGATACGTGGGGTTATAGTGGACAGGCTTTGAGGATCATCGCCACAGAACTTTCAGCTTCCAATCTGCTCTTGCAGTCAACAGTATTTAAATGGCTCAGTCCAGTCCAGTTCAGTTTCTGGTCAATGGTAACAACCAGGATGTTGAGAGTGGTAGATTTAGAGTTGGTAAAACTGGAAAGTAGATCAAATTCAAAGAAAAAAAACAGCTGAAATGCTGATCTATGCAAAAAAAGAGAAAAAAAGGATTTCTAAAGAAGGGTCCTGACCTGAAATGTTAGCTTTCCTGCTCCTCTGATGCTGCCTGGGCCCGCTGTGTTTATCCAGCTCCACACTGTGTTATCTCTGACTCCAACGTCAGCAGTTCTTGCTGTCTCTGAGAAAAAGTCGAAATTGTTTTGTCAGTTCTGTGAAGGTTTCACATCTGTTGAAGGATTCGCTGTTTGGAATTGGGGATGATTTATTCCTGACAGAAATGAAAGTGTGCTGGTGAATAACATTATGTTTGGAGCATATAGACAGAACCTGGGTACAACAGTCAGACATTCTCTGAATTCATGTGAACAAAGCACAGAAGTTTCAAAAGGTGTCCATATAAATATAGAGAATGGCATTTAACTTTGCCCCATTGGTCTGTACAAGACTCAAAATCACTTCGAGGTTGAATGGGGCATCCAGTTGTGGAATTGTTAACAAGGTAAATGTGTTTCCCAGAAACATAAACCATGAGGTCGAGGTCACCTAGCCAGGACAAACTTATCCAAAAGATAGTGATGCTGAACCAGAAACCTGAACAGGGTGACATGTGAGAAGAGAATATTGATTCTTAGTGTAATTCCATAGCCCGGACTTGTGCAAATCCGACTCTTAAACATTTGTAAATTGGGCAGTGATTATGTTGAAATTGTTCATTGCTCAAAGTAAAGTTGTTCCTCTCCTGGTAAGAATTAACATAAGCTTGGATTTTATAAACAAAACAGTTGTGTTTAACATGGTGTATGTGAGAATGGATGCCCATGATTCAAGGCAGCTCACCCTCATCCCCTCAAGGACATTTGAGGATGGGAAAAAAATGTTGGCCTTGCCAGAGATGCTCACCACCATAAATTAGAAAAGAAACAGGCGTCAATGATAGTTGAGAAAGCGCAGTGTACGTGGTTTTTGATCGTGCCTTAAGGCACTGTAAAAGCCTTCAGGTGGTTTTAAAGAGATGTTAAACGCACTTTTGACAAAACAACCTTTTGTGAGAGCATCAAGGCAGTATTCCTGGGTGTGGTGACACATTTACAGGTACAACTATTTGTTCAATCTCTGTGTCCTGTTCTGATCTTGATTCATTACTGCCCATAGTTGGAACTCTCTGTTAAACGGTGGAGTGTGCAAGCAATGTAGTGATATAAAAAAAATAAATTAATTGTATTGATCAGTTTCATATCTTACAAAAGGTATCAATTCTTCGGCAACACTGTCAGTTTTATCTTATGCAATTCTCTGAGGGTTCCTCTTATAAAGCCTACAGACTGTGCATCCCAATTTTGTTGGGAAAATTTCTGAGATTAACCAGGAGAGAAGGAAATGTTTGGACATGGGAATCTTACTTTTGGTCTGGATGAAGAATGGGAGGAGAACGTAAAGCCAAGCAGAGCAACACCAGCTGCTGCCAAAGAGAAGATAAAGATGCATCCTCGTCCCGTATTGCATTGGGACTTCCTGTTCCATCTCCAAAAACCTGTGTACGCTTTCTTTCAGTCCCTGCACCAGTCTGCTGGAGCACTCCATGCCTTCAATGGAAATTGTCATATGTAATGCAGAACCAACCACCACCAGCTTGTAGTTGGGGTAGACTGCTTCTACCAATCTTCCTTTTTGCACTGGATCTAAGGCTCAGTTTGATTTTTAGTGATGGAGATGAACCACTAGACAGTCTTAACAAGAAGAGGAACTGGTCTTTCCAACAAGATATAGCTTGTTACATGGTTCGAGTTACACCGTCCATATAACTGAGCCTGGCTAGCCAATTCGTAGCCAGGGATGACCAATCTAAACCCATCAGGATTGAGCTAGACTCCTCTTTTTGACACCCACAACTGTCACATCAGATTGCATTAAGCTACATCCTGTCTCCAACATTAACTCTTCAGAACCATTTCTTTACACAACAGAAATGGGCTGTGTGAAAATGATGTCTGATCAGCGATTGATGATTAAACTTGCTGATATTTCCTCAGTGTCTCAGTTAAATTCAGACTGGAGAATGTTGGCTGGCTCCCAAACATGTCTCAGTACACATGTGCAAAATATGGAAGTGCAGTACACCTGCCTGTGACATTTGCACATGTTTATTGTGCTTATCTGGACTTTGCCATGTTTTTCTTACACTAACATGGCATCTCACAAAGCTGTTTCTTAGATTATATTACCTACAGTGTGGAAACAGGCTCTTTGGCCCAACAAGTCCACACTGCCCCTTGAAGCATCCCACCCAGACCCATCCCCCTGTAACCTACACACCCCTGAACACTCTGGACAATTTAGCATGGCCAATCCACCTAAGCCTGCACATCTTTGGACTGTGGGAGGAAACCCACGCAGACATGGGGAGAATGTGCAAACTCCACACAGACAGTCGCCTGAGGCTGGAATCGAACCCGGGTCCCTGGCGCTGTGCAGCTGCAGTGCTAACCACTGAGCCACCGTGCCACCCCTATGTTGCATGGGTAGAATTTTCCACGTGTGCAATGTGGAACCTTTGGAGGTCTCAGGAACTGCTGTAGTCAATAGGGGTGAGGTACACCCACAGTGCTGTTCCAGGATCCTGAGCTAGCAACAGTAAAGTTATGGCAGTGTAGTTCCAAGTCAGGGTAGCATCAGGCTTGTAGGGGGATTTGGTGATGGTCCCCTCCATCGGTTGTCTTTGCCCTTCCAGACAGAGAGGTTGTGGGTTTGGAAGGTGGTGTCAAAGGAAAGTAGTAAGTTACTGCAGTGAACATCTTGTGAGTGGTACATACCTTTGCAACTGGGCATGGTGGTGAAGTTGGTAGATGGTGTGCCGATTAAGGGAGGGTTTTGTCTTTGATGGTGTTCAGCTTCATGAATGTTCTGGAGCTGCAGGAAAGTTTGCTCTCCTTCACACTTAGCTCGATACATTTCTAACCAGACATTCCCAAACCAGCCAGGATTGCATTAGTATGGTATTCTCAGTCCCTCGTCTTCCAATGCTACATCATGATTGCCAAATTGGTGCCAAATTCTGCACTTTATTTTTCTGCTGTAAGCCAATTTCATTTCTGATAGTTCACAACCATACTGAGAGAGAGGAAAGAAAAACAAAAGAATCGTGAAAGACAAAATTACCTTGATCCTTTACATGAAGGTTACATGCAACTATAAACTTTGTTTTGAACCTGTAAAATGTAACCACAACTAAAACCATCAGAGGAAGCAAACTGCCTGGGGATTATTGGATGCATGAGCTACAGCATCACTGCAATCCTTCTCGAGCAGTTGCGGAATAATATTCTGTCTCTAAAACATGAAGACTAAATTGGTTTTTTTTTTGTCTGCATTTGGCACCCCAGCTGTTCTGCTACTGTTACTGGCGCCTTTACTTTTCAATTCTTTTTGATGACTCCCTGCATGCAATCTAGTTTGGCAAATTCTACTACACCTAACTGGCAAACAAACTGCAGAGTGTTTGACTATTAAAAAGGGCACATCTGTTGAACATTATGAAGAACTAATTCACAACAGCACAACCCATAACTTTTAACAGAAAGTGGGTTCTCTAAATAATGCATTTTTTAATTATGTAAGGTATGAAATTTTATTTTTATGCATATATAAATTCTGGAAGAGTGAATTGACTATTAATGCTACTGATGTTTTGTTTAATGTGTCCCATGGGGTAATAGGAAGGGATTTAGAAGATTGTCCTTGGACTTTTATCAGCATGGAGGTCCAGGAAAAATAACAGATGACAGGCAGTGCCAGACAAGCTAATTCTAAACTCAGTTGCTTTAAAGCAAATGCTGTTTATCTATTGCTTTGTAGATGTGTGCAGCGAATAGTAGGGGTGTGTAGGACAACTAAGGTTTACTTGCTCCTCCTCTGACATTTCTATTCATGGCTTGCTGTAGTGTTCCAGTGAAGTTCAATGCAGTCTCAAAGAACAGCACTTTATGTTTTGACTCAGTGCTCTGGGCTTGACAATATAAAGTTTAACTTCAGTGATAAAATTCTCCTCCATCTTTTTGCATCTATTTTGTCCTTTCTTTCATATTGCTTGGTTCATTTAAATTAATTTCTTTCCTTATCTCTACATGTTGCATTCAGGATTTCACATGCCCAATTAATCCTCAATTTGAACACAACTGTTTCTCCTTTACTGTAACCATTGACACTCTCTTTGTCTGGCACATCATTAAACATTTTAGTATGAAATTTCCCTGGGCCTCCAACCTATTGCAGGAAATACAAGAGGATTGGGACCCTGGAACAACCGTGCAATGATGTTATGGAACTGCACAGCTCTGAATATGCATGGACAGACTGCGTGGAATCAGAACATCCCAGAGCCTGGTTTTCTGCCCCAGACCAGTCTATAACATGGGCAGGAATACATAAAGTAGATAGAATTGTCTTAGCCTAATGTAATTAAAAGTTTGAGCCTGACATATCTATGATTATCATGTACTTAATCTTTAACACACAATAAAAAGTGTTGCTTTGAAGTTTAAGCCTGAATATAGTCCTTGATTTTGTTTTCGCCTCTGACTTTCTAAAGACCCAAACTCAGTGTTATGATCCCAACTGATCATATGACTCGACAGAGATGGTAGGAACTGCAAATGCTGGAGAATCTGAGAAAGCAAGGTGTAGACCTGGATGCACACAACAGGCCAAGCAGCATCAGAGGAGCAGGAAGGCTGACATTTTGGGCCTGAAATCTGGCCTGACAGCTTTTTTCCTCTATTTTAGAAAATGTGGTAGCCATTCACTGAAACATGGTCATACAATCTATTGAAAGTTCTTAAAACAAACAGCAAAACAACGTCTCCTCCTATTTTGTGACAAGGGGATGAAAATGTAGGGGATACGGTTACAGGGCTCACAGATGAAATGAAAATTGATAGGGTGCTGAATCATGAGGGCAGCTGTAAAGTGAAGGAAGAGGCATCACTGGACCAGTCAGCTGGGCAGAGCTGTGCCTAATGGAACTTAACCTGGAAACGTGGAAGGTAATTCACTTGGGAAGGGTCAACAAGGCAAGGGATTACATAGGAATGGTAAGACCCTGGAAAGTACTGAACACAGAAGGACCTTGGTGTGCATATCCATCGATCCCAGAAGGTGGTAAGTTTGGTAGTTAAGATAATTAAGAAACCACAAGGGATATTTGCCTTCATCAGCTGAAGGTTAGAATACAAGAGCAGGGAGGTTAAGCCAGAACTGTAAAAATGGCTGCATCAGTCATAACTGAAGTACTGCATGCAGCTCTGGTCACCACATTAAAAGTAGGATGTGACTACACCAAAGAGTACGGGACAGATTAACCAGGATGTGGCCTTGCTGTAAGTTCTGAGCTATCAGGAAAGATTGGATAGGTTAGGATTGTTTTCCTTGGAGCAGCAAATATGGAAGAAGTGTGTAAAATTCAACATCATAGAATCATAAAATCCCCACAGTGTAGAAACAGACCATTCAGCCCACTGAGCCTGCACCAACATCCTGCAAAGCATCCCACCGAGACCCAGCGACTTCTTGCCGATCCCTGTAACCCCACATTTTACCATGGCTAATCCAACCATTTGCCACAACCCTGGACAGTGCAGGGCAATTTTTATCATGGCCAATCCGCCTTCTTGGCACATCTTTAGTCTGTGGGAAGAAACCGGAGTACCTAGAGGAAATTCACAGAGGCACAGGGAAAATATCCGAACTACGTACATACAATTGCTAGAGGTTACAGTCAAATCCCAATCCCTGGCGCTGTGAGGCAGCAGTGCTAATGTTGGATATGATTTTAGGTTGAGTAGCATAGATGGGCCAAATGGAAACACACTTTTTCCATTAGTAGATGGGTCGATAACCAGGGAACGTAGATTGAAGGTTGGAGGTAGAAAGCTGGGGAGATTTCAGGGTAATACTTATTCACCCAGGTTGTGGTGGAGTCTGGAACTCATTGCAAAGAGTGTTTGAGGCAGAAACTCTTATAGCAGAATTCAGATTTCTACTTATTGCCACATCCTCCACTGCCATGAGCCAACAACTGTAAAATGGGGTTCATGCAGTCAGACCTTTGATGATCGAATGGATATCATGGGCTGAATGGTTTCCTTCTGCAAAATAAACAGGCGAGTCCACCACCCAGGCACAGAGACTGAAATCAAGAGAAATTATAGCTGTCTATCAAATCTTTCAATTAGATTGTCCTCAGCTCCTCCCTGTGAGCAATGAAGTCTTCTGACATAAATAGTTACAAAACCGAGAGCTTAGATTTTCTTAGCTTTTAAATAGCCTGTAGATTTCTGACCAAACAATGCTGGTAAGGATGGTTGACAAATTATAGCCCCTTTTCTACTGAGGTACTGTGTTTTCACTGAATAACACTCCTTCTGAGGAGACAACCCATAATTGCTTCTAACCCCAGGCAGGGTTCCTCTGCACCATCCTAAACACTTTTGATCTTTGGGTTTCTTAAGCTGAAGCCAGTTCTTAATAAAAGCCGAAAGAAGTGCAGATGCTGCAAATCAGGAACAAAAAGAGCAGTTGCTGGAAAAGCTCAGCAGGTCTGGCAGCATCTGTGAAGAGAAATCAGAGTTAATGTTTCGGCTCCAGTGACCCAAAATGTTAACTCTGATTTTTCTTCACAGATGCTGCCAAACCTGCTGACCTTTTCCAGCAACCACTTTTACTGTTCCTTAACATCAATTCTTGTCTAGCCTAAACCAAAAACAAATGAATTACCTTCAATCCTTACTCTACCACTTAGAAACCAGCATGGTGAAAATATCTTTCCACGAACACTTTCAGGAATTCCTGTTCTCACAGGCATTGGAAGAAGTCACTGTACCAGAAAGGCTGTCTGACATAATTATTTTTCTTAGAAGCAAGACAATTCAGAAAAAATATAACCAGTCACATATGACACAATTTTAAAATTAACATCTTAAATGTTATGAGGTTTTCTGCCTCTACCACCCTTAGAGACAGTGTGACTTCCAGATTTTCATCACCTTCTGAGTGAAAACATTTTTTCTCATATCCCCGCTAAACTTCCTGCACTGTATCTTAAATCTATGCCCCCGATTGTCAATCTCCCCCCACCGAGGAGAACATTTCTCTCTCATGATCTCAGTCATGCACCCCGCCCACCCCCATCCACCTCCCAGCCTGCTCTGCTCCTGTTGTCTTTTTAGATGTGTGACCTGAAAAGCATTGTACTCAGAATTGGCTAACTATAAAACAACAAACAGGTTATCTTACAAAAAAATACGTGAACGGAGCACAGTTTTCGAGTGAGGTACATGGATTTCCTAGGACACTCTTCATGTCACAATATAAAGTACACACCTTCTCTCTTGTCATCAACTCAATTCACTTTCAAGCTAGCACTCCTTGAATGAGCCAATGTTCATTTTTTTCCTTATAAAGCTGCATGTATTTATACTGTAGCTTGGAATTTCTCAGTGTCCTGTCTGACTAAATAATGAGACCCTTCTGACTAAGGGACAGAGACAAGGCTCCTCCCAGACTTGGAGTATTGAGGATGGTCATCCAAGCTACTAGTCCAGTTTATTACGTATGTGTAAAGTTTGCAACTCTGGTATTATTCAGGAGCCTTCACCGAGGTACTGAGTGAAAATGATTTCTAGTATCTAGATAGGAATTGCGCTGGAAAGTGTTTGATGATTTCCCATTGGCTCAGTGTTGATGAGTGTGTAGATATAGACAATGTTAAAGACTGTACCAGTTAATATTCTATGTACTTCTCCCAACTAGGGATTCAAAATGGGAATCTGTGGGAATTAACCTCATTGTGAGTCAAACTTGACTGCATATCAGTACAATAATAATTCAAGCAAAACTCTTCCAAGCCAAAAACATAACAGTCTCAAAGTGTTGCATTACATAGTAAATTGAAGGAGAAAGAGAGAGCATAGCCTTCACTGGAAGTAGGTGTATATGGATATCAGTTGTGGCTGAGTTGAGAAGTGCTCTCGTTTTTGAGTCACAGGTTTCTGAGTTCAGGTTCCTCCCTTCAGTCCTGAACATGAGCTCTACTCTGACTGTTCAGTGCAGTGGGGAGATGTCAAACTGAGGTACTATTTCGATAGTGGAGTTAACCTTGTCCTGTTCAGCATTCATCCCTCGATCAACATCAAAACAAACAGACAAGATTATATTGCTGCCTGTCACCATTTGCTGGGTGCAAACTGGCTGCTGCACTTCGTATTGCAAAAATGACCATGCTTCAGAAAGGGTCTTCAATGGTGGGAAAGCACTTTGGGGTATCTGGAGGTGGTGTACAATTGCAATCCATTTTTTCCCCCTAGGAAATGGTGCTGCCATTTCATAATTAATGTCATCTTTAACATGAGAAAATATCTTCAGCTGTTCGACAGAGGAAGCAAGCTATAGAAAGTAATAGACAATAATTCACAATGGGAAGTCTGAGTAGATGGAGGAGATTTAAGAAAGCTTTTGCATTTCTCTGTCTGCAGTGAGGAAATATTATAATTTATGAACGTAACATGTTTGGCCAGGCCTGTATTGGAGTGGCAAAGGATTTGTAGGACTTTGACATTATTCAGTTCCTATGCCTCTTGAGCTATCTGCAACACCACTCAAACTCCCCATCAAACTACCACAATCTCCACCATCCAACATGTGTTTGAAGCCAACATACTGTCAGCTGATTGAAACTTGTTTGCAGCGTGTTCCCCAATGGTTTCGATGGGAAACAGAGCATTTCAAATTGAATTATAGCTACAGTGGACTGCAAAACATTTCACTTGGGTTTTGCAGTACAGACTCTCTGGAGTCTACAAAATAGGAAAAAAAAACAGATATAGACAATGCAAACAACTGGTAATGTGCATGACCCTTACTTTGCAATTGAAATTGATTTAATAAGAAAACCTACATTTAACATCGAGCCAAACTGCCTGTATTGGTTTACATCATGAGGGCATCAAACTAATACACAATGTGAGTTACTAGAGTAGTATGTTTAGTGCACATACAGTTGAGAATTGGGTGTCTTTCAGCTAAAATGAGTATTTTATTCAATTTGGAAAAAAACAGCATATTCTAATTAAGTGCAATTGTGACTGAACTTCCAAAAGGTATTTCTTTGACCAGAAAGTACATTGAAACAAACTAGTCTTGAGAATGTTACATAAATGTATGTCCTTTTTTCCATAATAATGTACTTGTGAAATGCTATATATTAGTCCTGGTGGTTATTTTCCAGCTGATGTGACAAAAATGAAACATTGCAGAGCTCCCTCTATGCACGCACAAAGACAGTAAATATGGATGGAATTTGGAGCAGGCTGAGAGGTGGGTGTGAGGTTGAGGTTGGGGTTAGGTATCGGGCAGGTTGTTGTTTAACTGGGTTAAAAGATGCCAAGCAGAAAGCCTGCGGCCTTTCTGATCCTTACTGAAAGTCAGGGTCACCAATGGTAAGGTTATCCCTCATGTCCCTAGGCCAGTTACATTGTGATCTGTCCATGGGTTCTCACTGGCCACACTGTAATCATTGCTTCACCAACATCGATGACAATGGGTCTCCGCGGAGGGAGACACACCATTCCCTCTGTAGTGACCCTTCATTCCCTACTCTCAGTGGGAGTTTCCCAGCTGGCCTAGGCTGCCTACTTACATCTCTGGGTCTCAGTGTCACTTTTGACCTTGTCGTGCCTACCAATCGCTATGACACTACTGGCGACTGATTAGCTGGCGGATCGTGGGGCTGGGACCTGTGTTTCCAAAAGCCTGGGAAAGCTAATGGCAGGCAGGCGAAGATCTGAATCTTGTCAGAGCTTCCACGGACTTGCCAGCATTTCCAGCCAGCGAAAGGTCTACCACATTGGATGTAAAATTCGAACCTACATGCGTGGCAGCCACAGATGAATTTGCTTATTTGTTCCTGCAGGAAATATCATTGATAGGGTCATGCTAAGTAAATATATTGACAGTTTAGTAATGTGTAGGTGTGAAATAATTACCTCATAGCCACTCTGGATTCAAAGGAGGCAAGAGGACACACAAATGTAGAATCATTGGATAGGTTAGCACTAAAAGACAACTTTTTGTTTTAACAAGTCAGTGCCTCATTCGAAGGAAACCCAGTTAGTTCCATTCTCCTGAGATAAGATGGTGTAGATCTGGGTGAACACAGCAGGCCAAGCAGCATCAGAGGAGCAGGAAAGCTGACTTTTCGGGCCTAGACCCCCAAAACGTCAGCCTTCCTGCTCTTCTGATGCTGCTTGGCCTGCTGTGTTCATCCAGCTCTACACCTTCTTATCTCAGATTCTCCAGCATCTGCAGTTCCTTCTATCTCTGAAACAATTTTAGTCCCATTTTCCTGTAGCTCATTTCCCCAAAAACAAATTATTTTGTACTTCAGTTATTTATCCATTTTCTCCATCAGACCACGCATTTCCAAACTAAACTCATTTTTTTTCCACATATCGTTTCGCCCTCTTTTATCAACCACTTTTTAGTCTGCGTCTTTGGGCTTATGGCTTTCCAGTCTCAGAAACAATTGCCTTTTATTTACTTCTCACGGTTTTTAAACATTGTTATCAAATCTCCCTTTAGGTTTTTTACTTGTCTGTCCTGCTTGTAGTTACTCCTGCCTGGAGAATGTTGGTTTGCTGTACTTGTTTGTCTGGTATCATGCTCACGTCTTGTACAGCTCATCTACAACCTCTCTGTTGCATTCATCAAACAACTTCACTGAGTTTGACCCTGAGTTTCTTCTCCCTCCACTTTGTCCTCTTGAAGAGATCACTGCAGCTTTTCTTCCTGCTCATCACTTCTTAGAATTGCATTTACTCTAACAATTTCAAGTGCCTCTTCATTTATTTTAAGGTCTGTGTATGGAATTTTAAGTATACGTTCCTTATGTGAATCCATATTCCAAACCCCTCTATTTTCATCATCTTTTGTTTAGTGCCTACATACATCAGAGGCATACAGGAAAGTGGATGAAATGTAGTATCTTGTCAGTTTTCTCCCCACAATTTTGAGTTTCTTTCCTGTTAATACATCCTTCAACTTCTCAGCTATCCCAATCTTTCTTTGACACGGTATCCATCATCTTTTGTTCTCACTTATCCCAAGTAGTCAAACCTATTTACTTGCTCAAGTTCTTTAAGGAGCTCTGAGCTGTGGGGGAAAACAATTCCAACATCTCCATTCTACAACTGTCTTGGAAGTTCAGTATTTTCCTAAAGCATGGTGTGAAATAGTTGTCGAAATGCCTCCAGCTGAGATCAAACTTGTTTTTCATATAAATTTAGCATAAATTCCAGGTGTTTACCTTGTATGTTTCTAAAGCAGGAATGGGGTGATTACAGACTGTTCCCCAAGAATATGATAGTTGCTTTCTTGCTTGGCCTCGCGCTGCAGAAAATCACTATCGAAAATCGCTATAGAAAATCACCATACTGTAAGCAGAAAGTTTGCATTATCCAAACAACATCCACTATTCACCAATTACGTTATAGCCAATTTGTGTCAACGAAACACATGTTATAGCATTACCACCTGTAATAATAATAAGGTACGTGATAGTCTTAAAATAAGTGCTGTAGTTATAGTCAATTTCTTCCTGATGAGACACTTGACGAAGTGTTATTTTGTCAATGTCAGCTCAGTTGTTACAACAATACAAGCCTGTGTCGGCATATCATTCATTGCTAACTGAGCAAACGAGATAATGAAAAGCTGAAGGTCAGACGGGACAGTTGAATTACCATGGAAACTAACAGACACAAGGCTGAAGACTGAGATAACAGGAGTGTGCATGGAATTGAGAATTCTGAATGAATGCTGCAAATTTGGTATTTTTAAGAAATTCTTTGGGTAACTGAGATCATCTGCCATGCACATACTCACATAAAATCTTTATTTCATTGACTCACACAGACTCAACTTTTCACTATACCATGTCTACTTTAGAGAAAATGATAACAAATGCTTTAATCCTCAAAATTCTGGATATACTCTGCAATCTTAGTGGAGAGAGAGGGAATTATTATTTCAGGTTCATGTCTTTTGTCAGAATTCAGTAAAGTTTTAAGCAGAGAGGCAAACAAAAACATTGACAGAAAAGAAGATAAACCTTGTGATAAACTGAAAGACAGCAAAGATTGAATGGCACCTGGGAGGTTGGGGAAAGGCACAGGGAGAGGAATGAAGTGTGCGAGCAACAGATCACACAATGATGGAATGGATATGATGTGAGTTGCTTCAATGAAGATGCTTTATATGGTGTGTCCAGGCGATGTTATCTCCTGCAATATTTAATAAAAAGGGCATCCAATGTTGTGATTTGAAGAATCTAACAAATGTTTATAACAGCTAATTATTATACACAAACATTACATTTCTCAGGGACCTAATTGCATGAGCTTCTATTCAGTTAGTAGGCTACAACTGTGGACCACATTTCAAGTAATTCTGGGGCAAGATGGAATATGAAACCGTTATACCCTCTGGTCACATGTAATGATACTATGACGATATCGTCGGCATGCACCTTAAAGTTACATTAACACACTCGGCATGTGCACAACCCAATATGACTATTCTTCTCCAAAGATAAAAACCTATCCCAAACAGATATACATGGTTGTATGGAAGTGTGTGTTGTCAATTCAATAGTTATACAAACAGGTAAAAAGGAGTTTGCAAGACTAACACTCCAAACTTCAATGGAACAATTTGTAGGTTTGACAACTTATCGTAAACTGAGATTGCCCACCTCTCTGAAAAGGCACACATTGTCCCTTTTGGCACATGGTTGACGATTTGCCTGCCTTGCTGCTTATGGACTCACTTAATATCACCCCACAATTGTCATAATCAGAGAGCTCTTCTTCATTCTCTTTGTGCACGATTAATGTGCTGTTTATTGGTCTGAGTTTTGTGCTTTCACCATCTAACACCATGATTAGTCATAACTTTGCATATTTTAGAAGCTTTTGTTGGTATTCAAGTACTTGTATTGTATTGTATTTCTAACGCACTGCCCAGTGCACCGGTTTGGTAATTCTCGATCTTTGATTAATGCATATCTTTGATTATCCTCTATTTTTGAAGAAAAATACCTTGTGCCTCAGAATGGTTTAACAATTGATATTAGGCAATGTCATTTGCACTTTCCTTCCGAATATAAGTTGTGCTGGGGATGGTAATCCTTTTCTCCAGTGGAGTTGCAGGAAGATGCAAAAATGCAACACAAAACTCTTGTTTTGTTTGCAGAAACACAGAATGTTAAAGTCTCAGAGAGCATTGTTTGCTATGTCTGCACTGGCTCCCTGAGTGTTATGATTTAATTCTCCTGCCTTTTCCCCATATCATTGCACAATATTTCTTTTCAAATAATCATCTAATCATCAGGGGAGGCAACAGCCTGGAGTATTCATAGTAATAACCTGGAAACAATCCATTGTGTCTGTCTCGAACTTACTCTCAAAGCAGCACATGCCAGATTGTAACCACTCTCACTGAGAGATTTCCTTCAGGACACTGCTGGTTCTTTGGCCAAATTCTTTAAGGTGGTGTCCTGCAGTGCTCATCTCTTCAGGTGGGAAGAGTTTCTCAGCACCTACTCTATGTTGTTGTGGGCTTTTACACTCTGTGGCAGTCCTTGCCCCCTCCTTCTGAGCCCACCCTCAATTCCTCATCCACAGTGATGCGACAGTCAAGAAACACAGCAATGTCTCTACGTCCTCAGGAGGCTAAGGAAATTCGGCATGTCCTCAAGGATGCTTACCTATTTTTATAGATGCACTGTAGAAAGCATCCCATCTGGATGTGCCACAACTGCTTATCCCAAAGCCACAAGAAACCACAGAGAGTCGTGGACACAGCCCAGCCCATCACGCAAAACAGCCTCCCGTCCATTGGCTCTATCTATACTTCCCACTGTCTCGGGAATGCAACCAACATAATCAAAGACCTCCCCATGCCAGTTACACTTTCTTTCACCCTCTTCTGTTGAGCGGAAAATATAAAAGTTTGAACATGTGTACGAATAGATTGCCTGTAGAGTTCAGGGGTGTGTGCGTTATAGGGGATGGGTCTGGGTGGGATGCTTCAAGGGGCGGTGTGGACTTGTTGGGCCAAAGGGCCTGTTTCCACACTGTAGGGAATCTAAAACAATATCTGAAAGAGCTCTTCTGTGAACTAGGTGCTTTAAATATGACAGCTTCACATTATCTGGTTCAATCCTAGTTATGAGGTTCAAGGCTTTTTTTGAAAGCGAGCAGTTAAAGAAACCATTATTTTTCTTTTCGGCTGTACAATTCCCTTAACCTTATACATGGGAGAAGTGTAATTATGTAGCAACTGCAGTAGTAATGAATGAGAGATTCAGACAACTTGGCTGAAAATGCGCAATTCTGTCTCTGCTGTGTCTGCAAAACTAAAAGACTCGTGACCGTTTCTTATTGTTAAATAGATAATTTTTCCTTTTATTACCTCTCCCTGAACTGAATTCAGAGTATATTATGTAATAGAAGTCAGCGGGTCTTAAATTATACCGTAATGCTTGGTTTCTTTTGTTATGCTGAACATGCTTGCTCCATATAAAAAGGAATTAATGGTAGAGAATTGATCTTTCCAGCAGAGGCTCGTTGGTTTCAGCATGCTGCGCTTGGAGCTAATCCATGGCAGTATAGCATGTGTCACTTGTTGCCTTTTTAGTGCTGTTTAATAGTACTCACGATTCGGAGCCGATGGTAAATGCAAGAATATGATACAGCACACTTTGCCAAAACACTTCTGGGAGGAATGCTGGGCTGCCCCATACACACAATTTCAGCTATGTCTAAAGATGTAGCTCACAAATGAAAACTGGAGAAGTGCAGGATGGGTGGTGCACATGAATCAAGGGCAGCGCTAGATTTGCCTGACTGGGAACCACTGCTGCTGTTAAGCCTGGCATTTGATGCTCATTGCTTGTCCTTGCAGTCAGATATAAGTCAACCATGCTGCAATTGGTTTGTGTCACACGTAGGTCAGACTAGGTAAGGACAGCAGATTTCCTTCCCTGAAGTGAACCAGCTGAACTTTTACAACAATAAACAACAGATGTATAAAATCTAGTAGCGATGTGTATGAATGAACTTAAAATCCACCAGCTACTGTGGTTGGATTTCAACTCAGCATTCCTCCAGGTCTCTAGGTTAAAAGGCTAATGAAGGATATCACCAACTTCTTCCCAGAACTAGGCTGATACGGTGATGGCAGGACTGACCTACAAGGAGAGAATGGTTCGACTGCGCCTCATTTTAGTGGCATTTAGACGAATGATAGGCAATCTGGCGAGAACAGATACAACTCCAGTACAGCTGTACAGACTAGATGCAGGGAGGGTGTTTTCCCTGCTTGTGGGGTTTGGAATCAGGGAACACTGTCTCAGGATATGGTGTAAACCATTTAGAACTGAGATAAGGAAAGAATCCTTCACTGTGGCCTGAATTCTCCACCACAGAAGGCAGAAGAGGACAAGTTAGTGAATATATTCAAGATTAAACAGATGAAGGGTTATGGGAAGAAATTGGGAATATGGCAAACAGATAGAGGATCGGCCATGATCATATTGATTGGTGGAGCAGGCATGAAGGGTCGAATGGCCTATGCTTGCTCCTAGGCTCTCTGGAGTCCTACGGGTTGGCAGACTGGAAACAGGCCCTTTGACCCAACCTGTCCATGCTGCCCAGTTTTCACAATTAAACCAGTCCCATTTCCCTGAGTTTGGTCCATATCCCTCCATGCCTATTGCATCCATGTACTTGTTTAAATGTTTATTCAATGACAAAACTGTACTTGCTTCCGCCACTACCTCTGGCAGAATGGCCCAGACACGCCACCTACTGTGTGAAAAATGTTGCCCCTCCAGACCCTTTTGTATCTCTCCATTCTCACCTTAAATGTTTCGGAGCTAACCACTGCTGTCTGTGAGAGCTGTCTTGGCCATGCTATCGCATTAGCAAGTAGAGAGCCCAATTTAAATTAGGCTAAAGAAAAAGCTTATTTAAGGGGCGAAGCTAAATTATCCAGGAATAGCTAGTTTATGTTCTTTAAGGAAAAGCTTACTTAAAGTAAATAAACTGATTATTCCTGGATCATTTAGTTTCACCCCTTTCACTGGGTACAATTGTGCAACACAAAATTGTCAGCAATTTAAGCTCCTACACTTCCAAAAATATCCGCTGGCAGGGTACAAATGTTTGAATGTCATCAGGCTCCAATCTAGAAAGTGATGGTGATCCAAACAAAAAGCTGTACCACTAAGTAAAATGTCAGCCAGCTGTAAAATGTCAGCAGAAGATTAACCCAGTCAATATTGTTTCTCAATTCAGTATTTCATTCGATTTAAAGTTCTCGTAACTGTCTTCCCCTTTCAGCTGGTTTGCTTTGGTTACATTTGCAGGTAGTAAAGTGCAAATCTCAGAATCCACTTTTACGACATCAGCACGCTTAGGAGAAGTTTTATATTTCTTTCCTAATACACTGGAACAGCCTGTTGATATATAGCATTCTGCTATCAGACCCTTTACAAAAGAGTGGGGATACTTGCCAATGGTTTCCTGTTTGTGCTCCATTCTCAACAAAATTTATGTAAAGCTGATTAACCTTGGTAGAGTGGGATATGTTAGGTGCTGATTTGCTGTAGTTCATTTTGACTGTTATTAATACTGGCTAGCATTCCCTCAGATAATTGACATTCAATAACTTTAATTCCAAGTGGGGGGTGTTTTAACTGATCATATGTTTCAAGCACTGTAAAACGGCTTTGTTTTGCAACAGCTGTAGCTTTTATTCAAGAAATAAAAGCTCTTCAGAATTTGTTTCCCTACTTAAAATGCCCTCATTTCAACACATCTTTGTTTATCAGTTTTGTTTCTCCTGGTTTTTGTTGCCTTATTGGTGTCTCGACAAAAGAAGGGATGTTATTTTTGTAACCGATGCCTTATTGTGTGGAACTGTGCCACTTAATATCATGCACAGATCCTGTTTCAACTTGACGGCTTTCTGATCTCACCTCGTCATTGTGGAAATATTTTACAAAGAGAGTAGGATCAAATCACTGGAAGGGGATGAAAACAAGTCGCTTGCTATCACTCTCATATGCACAGACATACTACTTCCAGCTCATGTAGTGTACATGCCCCAAATTAATCAAGACATCCTCCATAAACAAACTTGTAGAATTGTTCAAAAACAAAAGTGCTGCAAAACGCAGCGAGTCAGGCAGCATCTATGGAGAGAGAACAAGCTAACGGTTCATATCTAGGTGACCCTTCATCAGAGCTGACGTGATTGTAGCACATCCCTGTGTCTGGCCCTCACTCATCCAAAGTCCAAGAATCCTTCCTTACAATGATACAAGCCAAGGCCTGTGTAGCTGCCATTTTACCTACTTTCTTGATGTGACAAAATAGATTAAAAATAGGAAAAGAATGCGTATAAAGTTTCTAGTGAGTTTTTAGAAGATTTGTAGCTCAGGTTGAGGTTCTGGATGTGAGTTTGCTCGCTGAGCTGGAAGGTTCATTTTCAGACATTTTGTCACTTTTTTTTATTTGAAAAAATATACTTTATTCGTAGAATGTACAAAAAATAAAACATTTATACACCTACCCAGTCATGCAAGCCACTCTGGGTTACCCAGGGGGTACGTACACCAACTAAAGGAAAAAACAAAACAAAGAAAAAAAACAAAGCAAAGAAAATACCCCGGCAGTCGTCTCCCCGCAGAGTCGCTGTTGGCCGCCTGACCAGTTGGGGAAGGCGCCAGCTGGGCCCAGTTACAAGATAGGGCCCTTTTTTCTGTTCTGGACGAGGGGTTTCATACGGTGGTCTTTCCCCACCGCGCCTTGGCGGCAGCTGCCCCAAGCTTTAGCGCGTCCCTCAGCACGTAGTCCTGGACCTTGGAGTGCGCCAGTCTGCAACACTCAGTCGGGGTCAGTTCTTTCAGCTGGCAGACCAGCAAGTTGCGGGCAGACCAAAGAGCGTCTTTCACCGCATTGATGGTCCTCCAGGCGCAGTTGATGTTGGTCTCGGTGTGCGTGGCGGGAAACAGCCCGTAGAGCACGGAGTCCCGTGTCACGGAGCTGCTCGGGACGAACCTCGACAAATACCACTGCATCCCTCTCCAGACCTCCTGTGTATAGGCACACCCCAGAAGGAGGTGATAGACAGTCTCATCCACCCGCAGCTGCCTCGAGGGCAGCGTGCGGTGGCGCAGAGATTCCGGGCATGCACAAAGGATCTCACTGGCAGAGCCCCTCTCACCGGTAGCCAATGTCCTTGTGCTTGTTTGAAAGTTCTGGCGATGAGGCATTCTGCCAAACGACTTTGGCAGTCTGCGTGGGGAACCACACATCGGGATCCACCCTGTCCTTTTCCCGAAGGGTCCCGAGGATACTCTGTGCTGACCACTGCCCGACGACCGTGTGGTCAAAGGTGTTTCCCTTCAAAAATTTCTCCACGAAGGACAGGTGGTACGGGATGGTCCAACTACTCGGAGCATTCCGTGGCAACGAGTCCAGGCCCATCCTTCGCAACACTGGGGACAGGTAGAACCTCAGTAAGTAGTGACACTTGGTGTTTGCGTGCTGAGGATCTATGCACAGCTTGATGCAGCTACACACAAAGGTAGCCATCAGGGCGAGGGTGGTGTTCGGTATGCCCTTTCCCCCATTTTCCAGGTCTTTGTACATAGTGTCCCTGCAGATCTGGTCCATCCTCAACTCTCAAATGAAGTGGAAGATGGCCCAGGTGACCACAGCGGCGCAGGTCCAGGGAATAGGCCAGGCCTGCGCCACATACAACAGTACCGAAAGCCCCTCGCACCTGACAACCAGGTTCTTACCCGCGATGGAGAGGGACCGGAGTGTCCACCTGCCCAGCTTCTGCTTCAGTTTGGTGATACGCTCCTCCAAAGTCTTATTGCACACCCCAGCTCCACCGAACCAAACACCCAGCGCCTTCAGGTAGTCTGTCCTGACGGTGAAGGGGATGAAGGAGCGGTCGTCCCAGTTGCCGAAGAACATGACCTCGCTCTTACCCCTATTGACTTTGGCACCAGAGGCCAGTTCAAACTGGCCGCAGATGTCCAACAGCCTACTCACTGACCAACGATCGGTGCAGAAGATGGCGACATCGTGCATGTACAGGGAGGCCTTGACCTGAAGGCCTCCACTGCCTGGGATAGTCACGCCCTTCAGGCTCACGTCCTTCCTGATGGATGCTGCAAAGGGCTCCATACAGCACACGAACAAGGCAGCAGAGAGCGGGCAGCTCTGCCTGACTCCAGATCTGACGGGAAAATTGTCCAATTCCCACCCGTTGATCGAGACTGCGCTAACGATGTTGGTGTAGAGCAGCCGGATCCAATTGCGGATGCCCTCCCCGAACCCAATTTGGGGAGGATGTCCCTCATGTAAGCTTGAGAGACCCTGTCGAAGACCTTCTCTTGGTCCAGGCTGACGAGGCAGGTGGCCACCCTCCTGTCCTGCACGTAGGCGACTGTATCCCTGATGAACGCGAGGTTCTCAGCGATCTTCCTGCCCGGCACAGCACAGGTTTGGTCAGGGTGAATCACTGACTCCAGGACAGACCTGACCCGGTTGGCTATGACGTTGGCCAGGATTTTGTAGTCCACGTTCAATAATGAAATGGGACGCCAATTCTTAATTTCTTCCCTCTCCCCTTCCTCTTGTAAATGAGGGTGATGATGCCCTTCCTCATGGACTTGCACATTTCCCCTGCCCGAAGTGCACTATCATACACCTCCAGCAGGTCCTGGCCGACCAGGTCCCACAGAGTGGAATACAGCTCGACCGGTAAGCCGTCGCTCCCGGGAGTCTTATTCCTCTCACTGGACTTGAGGGCTCTGGTCAGCTCATCCAGGGATATCGGCTGGTCCAGCCACTCCCTCGTGCCATCGTCTAAGACCTCCGTGATAGACAACAGGAACGACTCGGAGACCGTGCTCTCTGTGGGCTTCGCGTCGTACAGTCCGGCATAGAAAGATCTGCTGATCTTCAAAATGTCGGGCCGAGACGACGTCACCGAGCCGTCATCCTCCTTCAGCCGGCTAAGCACAGAGCTCTCTTTGTGCACCTTCTGAAAGAAGAAACGCGAGGATGTCTCGTCCTGCTCGACGGAGTGGATCCTGGACCGGAAGATTATCCTGGAGGCCTCCACGGCGAAGAGTGAGGCTTGCTGGCCCCTCACCTCGCGGAAGTCCTCCATGACATTGGTCCCCATCGACTGCAGAAGGAGCAGGTTCTGCATTCTTTTCTGGAGTTGCGAGAGCTTTCGCCGCCTCTTGCTCACCTTCCGAACGCCCTTGAGGACAAAGAACCTCTTGATGTTCTCCTTCCCTGTCTCCCACCAGTCGCCCAGAGACTCAAAGAGGGGTTTCATGGTTCTCCAACCGGCGTACTCCGTCTTAAGCTCCTCGACATTCTCTGAGGTCAACAGAGTCGTGTTGAGCTTCCACGTCCCCTTGCCGGCTGGCTGGTCGTCCTGTAAGTGACAGTCAGCCAGCAGGAGGCAGTGGTCAAAGAAGAACACCGGCTCGATGCCGGTGGACCTGACGGAGAACGCCCGTGACACAAACAGGAAGTCTATCCTTGAGTGGATAGACCCGTCTGGCCGCGACCAGGCGTATCTCTCCCCGAGTCCAACGTCCAGCCCCTCCATCTGTCCCTTCATGCCCATTGCCCGGGTGAACTGCTGGATGCTCTCCTGGCTCAGGAAACCATCCGTGCTGCCTTCCGGGTGGCATCCTCCCGTCGGGGGTACGGAGGCAGGAGAGTCCGGCTCTGGGTCACTACTTACTGAGGTTCTACCTGTCCCCGGTGTTGCGAAGGATGCGCTTGGCCTCGTTGCCACGGAACGCTCCGAGTAGTTGGACCGTCCCGTACCACCTGTCCTTCGTGGAAAAATTTTTGAAGGGAAACACCTTTGACCACAAGGCCGTCAGGCAGTGGTCAGCATGTAGTATCCTCGAGATCCTTCGGGAAAAGGAGAGGGTGGATCCCGTCGTGTGGTTCCCAACACAGACTGCCAAAGTCATTTGGCAGAATGCCTCATCGCCAGAACTTTCAAACAAGCACAAGGACATTGCTTGGCTGGCGGTGAGAGGGGCTCTGCCAGGTGAGATCCTTTATGCATGCCCGGAATCTCTGCCACCGCACGCTGCCCTCGAGGTGGCTGCTGGGGGGTCGAGACTGTCGATCACCTCCTTCTGGTGTGTGCCTATGCGCAGGAGGTCTGGAGGGGGATGCAGTGGTATTTGTCGAGGTTCGTCCCGAGCAGCTCCGTGACACGGGACTCCGTGCTCTATGGGCTATTTCCCGCCACGCACACCGAGACCAACATCAACTGCGCCTGGAGGACCATCAATGCGGTGAAAGACGCTCTTTGGTCTGCCCGCAACTTGCTGGTCTGCCAGCTGAAAGAACTGACCCCGACCGAGTGTTGCAGACTGGCGCACTCCAAGGTCCAGGACTACGTGCTGAGGGACGCGCTAAAGCTTGGGGCAGCCGCCGCCAAGGCGCGGTGGGGAAAGACCACCGTATGAAACCCCTCGTCCAGAATAGAAAAAAAGGGCCCTATCTGGTAACTGGGCCCAGCTGGCGCCTTCCCCAACTGGTCAGGGGGCCAACGGGGACTCTGCGGGGAGACGTCTGCTGGGGTATTTTCTTTGCTTTGTTCTTTTTCTTCTTTGTTTTGTTTTTGCCTTTAGTTGGTGTACGTACCCCCTGGGTAACCCGGAGCGGCTTGCATGGCTGGGTAGGTGTATAAATGTTTTATTTTTTGTACATTCTACGAATAAAGTATATTTTTTCAAATAAAAAAAAAGGTGATGAAACATCTGAAAATGAACATTCCAGCTCAGCGAGCAAACTCACATCCAGTTTCTAGCATGTTATTTTCTGCTTTATATCCTTCCTTGCAACTGTTACCAGAGTCACAAGCTGCAAGAACATTTTAAATTAATCAAAAGGTTTTTCATTCTACGAACAACATTCGTCTACTGTCTTTGTTTCCATTGCTTCACCTTTTCTAATGAGTAGGAAACATTCATAGAATCATCAAATCATACAGTCCCTACCGTGTGGAAACTTGGGCTGAGGCAAAGCATAGCCTGCCCTCACTGGCTACCATTACGACCAATAATACCTGCGGAATTAGGGTGAACATGTTTTCTCCTTTTCTATTGATTTGTCCTACTGTAGGACGAATGAACGCTAGGAAGAACAAATTACTCCGAGTTGCCTTGAGGCCAAAGTTCTCACAGACATGATAATGAGAAGTCAGCGCTGTTCACCAGAAGAATTGGGCAAAAATATTAGATCTTCTGTGCGTTTTCTCTTTACAAAACACAGATAGCATACAACTCTAAACATGATTGTTTACCTATTTTTAAATGGCTCACTTTTGACTGCATTTCAATGGTCAGAATGAAGGTCGTCAGTGTTGGGCAAATAGATGTTTCTCTCATGCTTTGCCTGCACTGTAATACTTCCATGCTAATAAGTGGGCCAGTGTGAATGTACCACTCAGACAAAAGTATAAGTAAAAAAGTAAATGCGTGTTCCTATGTGTTCACAACTTTTACAACTTGATAATACTGATTTCTCATCCGTGAGTGTTTAAGCTGGACAGTGGCAAAGACTTTGGTTGGTAGCACCATGCCAACATATTCTTTGATGTTCTTCGTGCTGAATATCTGCTCACTGTTATGGCCATTATGCTGGTCTTCTTCACCATCTGATCATGCCGCTTGGTTGGACAGATTATGGATCCTGAGTTGACAGTGTCTGGTACATGCTCTTGGCCAGAATGCAGTAGCTGCCTGGCCTGTATTTGTGCCTTTTCACAGTATTGAACCACATAGAGTCATAGAGATGTGCAACGTGGAAACAGACCCATCAGCCCAACTCGTCCATGCTGACCAGATAACCTGTAATAATCTAGTCCCATTTACCAGCATTTGGTCCATATCTTTCTAAACCCTTCCAATTTGTGTACCCATCCAGATGCCTTTTAAATGTTGTAATTTTACCAGCCTCCACCACTTCCTCTGGCAGCTTGTTCCATTCATGCACCACCCTCTGTGTCAAAAGGTTGCCGCTTAGGTCCCTTTTAATTCTTTCTCCCCTCACATTAAACCTATGCCCTCTAGTTTTGGGCTCCCCCACTCCTTGTCTATTTACTTTAACCATGGTGTTCATGATTTTGCAAACCCCTACAAGGACACCCCTCAGCCTCTGATGCTCCAGCGAAAATAATCCCAGCTGATCCAGCCTCTCACTACAGCTCAAACCCTCCAGCCCCAGCAACATCCCTATAAATCTTTTCTGAACCTTTTCGAGTTTCACAACATTCTTCCTACAACAGGCAGACCAGAATTGCACGCAGTATTCCAAAAGTGGGCTAATCAATGTCCTATACAGCTGTAACACGACCTCCCAACTCCTATACTCAATGTACTAACCAATAAAGGCAAGCATACCAAATGCCTTCTTTACTATCTTGCCTACCTGTGACTCCATTTTCAAGGAACTATGAACCTACATTCCAAGGCCTCCTTGTTTGGCAACATTTCCTAGGACCTTACTATTAGGTGTATAAGACCTCCCCTGGCTTGCCTTTCTAAAATGCAGCACCTCACATGAATTAAACTGCATCTGCCATTCCTCGGCCTATTGGACCATCTGATCAAGATCCCGTTGTACTCTGAGGTAACCTTCTTCACCGCCCACTACATCTCCAATTTTGGTTTCATCTGCAAACTTTCTAACCATGCATCCTATGTTCACATCCATATCTTTTATATAAATGACAAAAAGCAATGGACCTAGCACCGATCTTTGTGGCACACTGCTGGTCACATGCCTCCTGTCTGAAAAGCAGCCCTCTACCACTACCCTCTATCTTCTCCCTTCTATCTAGTTTTGTACCCAACTAGCTAGTCCTCCCTCTATTCCGTGTGATCTAACCTTGCTAACTAGTCTACCAAAAGAGCCTTGTTGAGTGCCTTACTGAAGTTCATATAGATCACGTCCACTGCTCTGCCCTCATCAATCCTCCTTGTTACTTCTTCAAAAAACTCAATGAAGTTAGTGAGACACAATTTCCCACACACAAAGCCATGTTGACTATCCCTAATCAGTCCTTGCCTTTCCAAATACATGTAAATCCTGGCTCTCAGGATTCCCTCCAACAACTTGCCTACCAAAGATAGCAGGGTCATGGTCTATAGTTCCCTGGCTTTCCTTTCCACATTTGTAAAATAGTGATGTCACAGTAGCCAACCTTCAGTCTCTGGGCACCTTACCTGTGGCTATCGATGCTACAAATATCTCAGCAAGGGGCCCAGCATTCACTTCCCCAGATTCCCACAAAGTTCTTGGGTACACCTGATCAGATCCTGGGATTTATCCACTCTTATGCATTTTAACACCTCCAGCACCTGCTCCTCTGCAATATAGACAGTTTTCAAGATGTCATTATTTCTTTCTCCACTTTCTCTATCTTCCATATCCATAAACACTGATGCAAAATACTCATTCAGTATCCCAGATACTCATGTTCTCGCCTTTGCTTCCTTCCCTTGTGCTTTCAATGTCTGTGTGGTTTTAACAACAGGAAACTTTCCGCATACAAGTATGAGACTGTACCATTCATATTGCTTGCTGAGATTGCCTGTATTATCATGCCAATGCTGGATGAGTTATGCGTAGCCTGTCTACCCAATAGTACAGCTCCATATTTGCAACTGCTTTGTAATCCTAGTTCCATGGCGTGACAAGTGGGTTGGTCTAAGATGCCTTCTTGGATCACTTTCACTGGGATAAACATTATCACAAGCTTGATTTATTCTTTTGGTAGCCTGACTGCTATGAAATCTGTCAAATACAAATTACATCCTTTGTTCCTGCATTAATTTATGGTATCGATCAATGGTCAGATGGTTGTTCTGGATGTGAGTTTTCTCACTGAGCTGGAAGGTTCGTTTTCAGACGTTTCGTCACCATTCTAGCTAACATCATCAGTGAGCCTCCGATGAAGCGCTGGTGTTATGTCCCGCTTTCTATTTATCTGGTTAGGTTTCCTTGGGTTGGTGATGTCATTTCCTGTGTTGGTGATGTCATTTCCTGTTCTTTTTCTCAGGGGATGGTAGATTGGCTCCAAATCAATGTGTTTGTTGATGGAATTCTGGTTGGAATGCCATGCTTCTAGGAATTCTCGTGCGTGTCTCTGTTTGGCTTGTCCTAGGATGGATGTGTTGTCCCAATCAAAGAGGTGTCCTTCCTCATCTGTATGTAAGGATACGAGTGATAGTGGGTCATGTCGTTTTGTGGCTAGTTGATGTTCATGTATCCTGGTGGCTAGCTTTCTGCCTGTTTATCCAATGTAGTGTTTGTCACAGTTCTTGCAAGGTATTTTGTAGATGACGTTCGTTTTATTTGTTGTCTGTATAGGATCTTTTATGTTCATTAGCTGCTGTTTTAGTGTGTTGGTGGGTTTGTGGGCTACCCTGATGCCAAGAGGTCCGAGTAGTCTGGCAGTCATTTCGGAAATGTCTTTGATGTAGGGGAGAGTGGTTATGGTTTCTGGGCCCGCTTTGTCTGTTTGTATATGAACACAGTCCGCCGAGTCCTCAGCAATAAACCCAAACAAACAGACCAAACGGGCTCAGAAACCATAACCACACTCCCCTACATCAAAGACATTTCCGAAATGACTGCCAGACTACTCGGACCTCTTGGCAGCAGGGTAGCCCACAAACCCACCAACACACTAAAACAGCAGCTAATGAACTTAAAAGACCCTATACAGACAACAAATAAAACGAACGTCATCTACAAAATACCTTGCAAGAACTGTGACAAACACTACATTGGATAAACAGGCAGAAAGCTAGCCACCAGGATACATGAACATCAACTAGCCACAAAACGACATGACCCACTATCACTAGTATCCTTACATACAGATGAGGAAGGACACCACTTTGATTGGGACAACACATCCATCCTAGGACAAGCCAAACAGAGACATGCACGAGAATTCCTAGAAGCATGGCATTCCAACCAGAACACCATCAACAAACACATTGATTTGGAGCCAATCTACCATCCTCTGAGAAAAAGAACAGGAAATGACATCACCAACACAGGAAATGACATCACCAACCCAAGGAAACCTAACCAGATAAATAGAAAGCGGGACATAACACCAGCGCTTCGTCAGAGGCTCACTGATGATGTTGGCTAGAATGGTGACGAAACGTCTGAAAACTAATCTTCCAGCTCAGCGAGCAAACTCATGTCCAGAACCTCAACCTGAGCTACAAATATTCTCAAAACTAGCTAGATGGTTGTTGCTTATTTCACATTTTAAGCGCTGCCCACACAAGAGACATCTGCTGTGAAATAGAACTGACTGTTTCACAGGGTAAGCAAAGTTGTAAAAAGAACCCTTTTTTGTAGTCTGCTGACAGAAGCTATAGAATTTAGTTACAAGTGTAATAAATTCTCCCATCGATACTTAAATGAACAAAAACAAAGTTGCTGAAAAAGCTGAGCAGGTCTGGCAGCCTCTGTGGAGGAGAAGACAGAGTTAACGTTTCGGGTCCAGTGACCCTTCCTCAGAACTGATGGTGGCTGGGAAAACATCATTTTATATGCAGAAAATAGGGAGGTGGGTGGGGTAGGGAGTAAACAATAGGATAGAGCCCAAAGAGACATTTGGACAGATAAAGGAGTTGCTAACAATCAGGCTGGGAGGGTGAGTACTTGTCAATGGGGACTGTTAGTGACTAACAACAGGGGGTGTGTAGTGGCAGGCTGTGTGGTAACAAGGCCTGGTGTGTGGGGTGGAGGGCTGAAGAGAAGTCTTGGGGCCCCACTTGTGGCACTGTGGTAGTGCCCCTGTACCTGGATCAGGACACCTAGTTTCAAGCCCCACTTGCTCTAGAGGTGTGTATTAATTAAAACAAAATACCATGCGTGATTTGGCAATTGAGGGAAAAGTCATTCAGTTGTGCGTTGAGGAACTTCTGGATACAGAAGAAAATTAGCAAAAGAATTAAAGTATTTCTTCAGAGTCTGCTATTGAAGTCCTGCTCCTGTTTCAAACTTCACAGCCGATGGGTTTTACAGTCTAGTCTCTCCAAGATTTAAACAATTACAGTAGGACCTGATGCCCACTGATGCACTGTGCAATCCCACAACAAAGACATGATTGCTAGCCCAGCTGCAAAATTCCAACACATGATAAGTCTTGATAGTTATACAACTTTTGAGTCAGTTTCTTGCTGCCGAAAGATATTCTCCTCTATCAAATTTTCAAAACTATGTTAGTAGGATGTTACAATGGTACACTTTAAAATTAAAAACCTTGAGAAACCAGCAGCTGTCACCCATTGTAGTCTCCTCTTTGACAATAAACACACTGATCGCATGCAATGATTAGTGAAACAATAATTTTTCTTTGTTAATTTGAAGGTAAGTCTCTTTACAGATAATATTCACTGGGAGATAAGTATAATACGAAAGATGTTGTTAGCTCATGGTGACCACCAGAAACACTGTGGTCAGAAGGATGTTAGCAGGGATAGAGAGGCTGAATAAGCTGGGCCTGCTTTCCCAGGAGCTTCAGAAGCTAAGGGGTGACCTAATAGAAATGTATAAAATCATGAGCAGCATGGGTAGAGTGAATAATCAAAGTCTTTTCTGTGGGGTAGGGGAGTTTGAAACAAGAGGGCACAGGTTTATGGTGAGAGGGGAAAGATTTAAAAGGGACCTAAGGGGCAACTTTTTGACACAGAGGGTGGTGCATGAATGGATTGAGCTGCCAGAGGAAGTGGTGGAGGCTGGTACAATTACAACATTTAAAAGGTTACTGGATGGGTGTATGAATAGAAAAGATATGGGACAAATACTGGCAAATTGGATTAGATTAATTTAGGAAATTTAGTCAGCATGGATGAAATAGACTGAAGGGCCTGGTTCTGCGCTGTGCATCTCTATGACTTCATTTCATATTCATTCTCAGGATGTCGGTGTTGCAGGCTATGTCAGTGTCAACAATTCATCCTAATTGTCTTTGAGAAGATGGTGGCGAGGTACTTTATTGAATTGCTGTAGTCCATGGTGAGGAGTGAGGTGTAAGTGCACACATAATTTATTAGGAGTAACATCAAAGTTACATAAAAAGCATAGCGCAGAGGACTGGCGCCTGAGCTGCCGCATGTAACTGGGTCACCGGCAGGGGACAGGTGGAGGGGCAAGGAACCTTCTAGAGTGTCCTGAAAGTTAGGGTGCCTTCCTGCAGTTCCTCTGTTTTATGGTGCATGCTGGCATCACAACATCTCCTTAACAAAAAGTAGGTTGAGGTACTTTATTCCTTTTGTTGCCTAGTTACCAATAATGAGCACCCATTGCTATGGTAATGGATTTCAGGTCTGACCGTATAGGTGGCAACTACGAAGTGCTCTGTTAGAGCTGGGTCAAGACCAGGGGAGATGATAGCCTACTGGTATCATCTCTGGGCTCTTCCCAGGGAGTATCACGGGGACACGGGTTTGATTCCTGCCACGGCCGATGGTGGAATTTGAATCCAATTTTTTTTTAAAATTGGATTTAGGAGTCTAATGATGACCACAAATCCATTGTCAATTGTTGGGAAAAATCCATCCGGTTCACTAATGTCCTTCAGAGCAGGAAACTGCCATCATTACCTGGCCTGGCCTGCATATGACCCACACAAATATCATTGACTCAACAGTTTCCTGGGATAGGCAATAAATGTTGGCCTGGCCAGTGGTGTCCCCAACCTGCAAATGAATGAAAAAATGTTGGAACTACTGTAGCAGACAGAAAATGGACAGACTCTCCCATCATTTTTATTCAGTCCATCACCCCCATTACCTGTATCTGCAGTTTGAGCTTACCTTTTATGGTCAGGTACAGGGACACTTCTTCAGCCTGGAGCTTTAGCACGCGCCTGATATCCAGCAGTACTCAGAAATGTGGCGTTTTATCCTCCACAGACTGTGGATATGTTCCCGTGATGTGTTTACCAGATTGTGTCCCTGGAGTTGTGACTTGGACCATATGAAATGGCATCCAGGTGGCCTTAAAATATACAGCCAGAACTTTTGCCTCTGAAAAATCCTGCCAGGAGTGAAAACTTCCAGTTTGCCCGTACCCCATAATGATTCATCAGCTGTAGCATGCACTTGCCTTTGAATCAGAAGACTTGGAATCACATCCCCCTCCACCTGAGAACAAATATTTAGCTTGACCCCGCAGTGCAGGGCCATGGAGGTGCTGCACTGTTGGAGGTTCTGTCTCTGAGCAGAGATGTGAAACCCCACAGGAGGTGGATGTAGCAGATCAAGTCAAAGATAAGCAGGACCTTTTCCATGGTGTTCTGGCCAATCCTGCAACCTACAGCGCTGCATATGATTTTCTGGTCATTAACCTTGCAGCTGTTTTTAAGACCATCTTATGTGCAAATTTGTTGCAAGATGGAGGATATAGCACCAAACAAATTAATGCAATTTATTAATTTATTGTTTTCACTTATTGCCTTGATATTACAGAGAATAGAGCCATCTCAACTTCTCTTTGTCTTCAAAAAAATCTGTAAAAAGAATTCCAAAAAGAACACATCCTTCAATAAATTTTGAAGTGCAAGTTACGTTTTTCTTGTGATCATTTAGTGAGTGATGAAAATTTACAATTTCAAAATAAGATTTGGTCAATGAAGGAAAAGAATATGTGATTTGCTAAACATTGCAGTTTTCAAAAATACTTTGAAGCTCACATAAAAGACCTTAATAGACCTTTTCAAGTTTAATGGATGAGGCAAATAAATCAAAGAACTGGAGCTAATCCTGATCCGTAAATCAAAAGCATGTATGCTATCAACACTCGATGATGTAAACGCTAGCAAGCAACCAGCAGGTTAAAGGTTAAGTGGCAACTGGAGCATTCTTCCATCTGAGCAACATTAATTTTAACCTCTTTCGATTTTATATGAGTGGTAAACAGTTATAAATCACACAGCACAGCGCAGGAGGCTTTGGAGGTAGAATTGTTTCAAAATTAAACTCATAAATTCGCTCTATAAGATCATAAGTTATAAGAGCAAGAGTTGGCCATTCAGCCCAGATAAAGACATTGTAGGCAACTAGAAACAACGTGTTGTGGGCGTGATGCAAAGCGATTCAAACCACATAAAAAGGTAATGAGATAAGGATGTATTTTAGTGCTAACATTCATGTCACGTTAATGCTCCACAACCACCATGGCCCCCATCCTTTCCACCTGCACCAGTCGCCTCCAATCCCAGAAGTTTTGAAATGGCAGTTCAGTGCTGATGTTAATTCGAGCCAGAGGATCTAGCTATATTTGGAATTATTTATTATATACTTGTTATAACAGAGTCATAGAGGTCACAAACTCAAAGGACAACTGCAGTATTCATCACTCCTGAGGACACATCTCACTAACTAAGTTATCCTGGTCTCAAGTTATAACCCTTATGCCTTCAGGATACCCTCAGGGCTTTAAACTTCATATTTATATAAGGACATGAGGAATAGGAGCAGGAGTAGGTCTGAAGAAGAATTGACTTTGGAGAAAGTTATTTGGATTGTGCTAAAAGGAGAAACCAGGAAAAATCAGAGAATTCCTCACAGATGAAGGACTACTTTATCTCAGGAGAGCAGCAGAATATATTCAGTTGATAAGATGTAAACACTCATAATGACAGATGTGAGAAGCCAGCATGAAGAGCAGGCGAAACTTGAGACTCCAGGAAATAGTGTCAGCCTAGCTGTGACAAAAAAAGCGCCACATCTTTAAAACTATTGTTAAAAACCTTTTCATATCCAATTGATCAGGGGTCAGTCCATAGAAGATTCATGGTTTTGTCATGATTCATTGGGGTTGTGAACTTGAGGTCAAACCTGCTCTTTCTGGAAGTTGTCACAAATATAAATATTTGATCAATCCTCAATTGCCCAATTTTACCTTACTGTCTAATTTCGGTTAAAAAGATATGCACACCAGGTTATTTTTCCATTAAGAAGAAAATAGGCATTTATTAATCAAACTAGTTTTCAACTAATGGCAGAAATAAACAAACTGAATTGCTAATCCATGTCTCTTAAACCTAAACTCTACCCTTTTTGTAATGTTCCCACACACACACCAGCAGATGCAGAGACAAGATACAAATATAATGGGGAAGGAAGAAAACAAAAGTCCAAGAAATAGAGTTCTGAATTGTAGAATCCCCAACACTGTGGCCATTCAGCCCATGAAGTCCACTCTGATTCTCTGATGAGCATCCCATCTAGATCCAAACACCCCTGCTCTATCCACAGCTGGCCCATACATCCCTAGACACCACTGGCAATTTAGCACAGCCAATCCACCTAACCTACACATCATTGGACTATGAGAAGAAACCAGAGTGCCCAGAAGGAATCTATGCAGGCAAAGGGACAACATGTAAACTCCAGCCAAATGGTCACCTGAAGCTGAAATTGAACTCTAGGTCCTAGCACTGAGAGGCAGCAGTGCTAACCATTGAGCCACTGTGCAACTCACATTTGTGCACTGTTTACATTCAGTTTTCTTTTCACTCCTTCTGATTCTTTGCTAACATTGGGATACAGTAATTCATGGGTTGAGGATTCATCCTTTCAGTGCCTTGGATGATGATTTCCCACTTTTCCTTTCAACGGGAGATTTGCAGAGAGACCAGTTTACAGAGAAAGACAAGGGGCAGTAACTAGCTAATTGGGATTTTCTTTAACTCCTCCACACAAAAGTGATAAAAAGAGAAAGAGAGATGGTGGTTTTCTCTTTGCAGCCTGGTTGTTTTTGCGTACAGCTACACAGTAGCAACCAATTTGGGGGCCAGTCAGTTGCTTGTGCCCTCATAAGCACACAACAACTGGTCTTGCTGCAGATGAACCTATCAAAAACAAATGCTGGAAAGGAGAAACTTGTGAATGGAGACATACTAGCCTTTTCTACAATCAGTGATAGCAGCGAGAGAGTCACCAGGGGAGCCTTTAACTGAGACCAACTGAGGGGCTGTCTTTAGCCGAGGCTGGGATTGTCGGTGTATGTAGCTGAGGTCAGGGTCAGGGGCCATCATTAGTCGTGTGAAGGGAGGGGGCCTGTACAGTATAGGTGTGGGGTATGTGCATATGCATTTCTACAAACACACATCAAGAACCTAGTCATTGTCCAAATAAGGGACTGACAATTCAAATCACTGTGTTATCCTTCTCCCATCTGCAGCTCCTTTAATTGATCAAGAGCTCTGTTCTTGTGGTGGTAAAATTTATATTTCTACAATGCGGTGTTGCAGCATCAAGACTGTAAGAAGCAGGGTTGAGAGAACTTGTTATTTTCTGACAAAATTGCGGTGATTCATAATCCAACTAAAGACTGTCTTTGTTCTGTCAAAAGAGGACGCAATATCTATTCCACATACCTGTCATGTTGTAACTCAGTCACTTGTTTTTGAAATGTAACCTTGAAATTTCATGAAGTCACCGTGATGAGTCCATGCCAACAACAGACAGGGTTACCCACTGATTTTTGCATTGGAATCCTACACAGCCAGCTGAGAGTGCATCTGTAGTAACGGACAATATGCTGGTAACACCAGAATGGCAGGTAACCTAACCTCATGTTCCACTCGACAGCAACAGAAGGTGAAGATATGCTCATTATTACTGAATCTGGAAGGAGTAACGTCAGTGGCCCTCCAGGCTGCAGACTGTGCGCATGTCCACGAGTGAGGTGGAAGGGCATCTGGACAGAATTGGCAGGATGTTTAGCCCCGCCAGTGGAGGCAAACATGGTGCTGGGCATTGGTGGAAATTTACACCATTAGCTGTCATGTCACTTTGCTGGCACCATTCTGCCCCAGGGTGATCTTCCCAGTGGCATAATTAGGGCCAATAGGCTAAGGTACCAGTAAGCGATGGGTAGCCAATTGGTAGGAATCATGCCTATTGAGGCCCATTGTCAGAAGTTGACCAAAAAGCTATAATTGTGTCCAAAAGATGTCTTGTGTGTTGCACAATGAGCTAAATATAAATGAAGATGATGCGACTGATAATGTGCTTCTGACGTCAAGGGGAGAAAAGAATCATGGAATCAATCATCAAATGATCAGATCCCTGCAGTGGAAGTGATTATTTGGCCCATCAAACGCACACCTACTCTCTGAAGATCATTCCAACCAGACTCGTGCCCCGAGCCTTTCCCTGTAACCTTGCATTTCCCATGGCCAATTCACCTAACCCACACATCTTGGACTCAGTTCAAAAGAAGAATGTGCAGAGAGAGGTCTTAGACACGACAGTAGGAAACCATGTTTAGTAACCTGCAGTACCCAGATGTAAATAAAGGAGTGTTACAGATAATCAGGAGTGGAACAGATTTCTCTGAAATAAACACTAAAATAGGCCTCAGGGACAATATATATGCTCGTACCCACAAACCAGAGATACTCAAAACAGTATCTAAGTGTGTCGATAGCTATATTAACTTAAAGCACCAAATTAAGCAGTGAGGGATGAAGTATGCTAGGAGCTACAGGGGGACAAAAAACCTGGAACTAGGATCTGAAGTTTGAACAAAGTCCAAGGGACACAGCTGAAAAGAAAAGGCAAAAAAAGATCTTGGAAGATATTGAGCGGAATGTTAGAGAAGTAAAAGCTTCTGGATGCCACTAAAGAACTTCAGAAGACTTCAATGCTAAGCCACTAATCTGGGGAGTAAACATATAGAAGCAAAATGCCTCAACAGCATGAAGGGAAGTAGCCCAGCTAATTCAGGCACTATAGCCCATTGCCATGGCAGTACCAATAAAGATATCACAGCTACCACAGTCAATTAATAACATGGAAAGGCCACAGTGAAGCCAGGTGTTGTAGCTCTGGAAGCAGCAGTTCCAGTGACACAGAACTGCTTCAGACTTATATGAGAGGCTGCAGCAGCTTCAAATGCACATGTTTCTATATGCTGTAAGTCCAATGGCTAATGAAGCTCTGTTGAGGGAAAGTATGGAAGAAAGCACTATGGAGTAAGATGCATTGATTAAAGCACTCAACACATACTTTAATCTCACCCCATCCCACTCCACACAAAAATAAATAGTTACAGAATGGATGATATTTGATCAGTGACCTTAGTGCTTTGGGAGAATCAAATGATTTATATAATCTCTCGGGATGTTGCAGGTATGGCTGTGAAAGATGAATTATGAGAAACAGTACAGTTGTTGGAGTGAGGTATTAGATGTTGTCAGAGGTGCTTTAGTCCAAGGAGGGTTTCATGATGAAACAGGCAATCCGATTCACTCTACATATGGAGATCAGGTCCTGAACTTGGATCAGCTCTGTGAAGAAACATCAGGGATTCCTCTGACTTTTTCAGCTGGATAGGCTCCAAATGGCATTGTCAGCTTCCTGGGAGCCCACCCAAACACACAGAGTGGGAATCAACACCATTGACAATATTGCAATGGATATAATGCTGCTCTAAACCACAAGAACAACAAATGTCCAGGTGAATCTGGTAAGCATGGCCAGATAGGAAATATTGTGCCACATGACAATTTGTAATTTGAAAATATTGTAACCTCGATGCTAATGAGGCTTCAGGCTTTGGCTGATGAGATGTGATGATGGTACGGTCTATGTTCCAGGCAAGTCACATGTAATGACACTCTTGAAGGAAGCAATGGAAAAAGAGGTTTCTTTCCCTTCAATAATTCACAGGATGGGGGCATTTCTGGCTAGGCAGCATTTATTTCCCATCCCTAATTGCCCACATTGGTGTGGGTCTAGAGTTGCATGTGGGCCAGACCAGGTAAAGATGGCAGTTTCCTTCCCCATAGGACATTTGCGAAAGAGGTGGGTTTATCTGACAATCAGCAATGGATTCGTGGTCATCATTAGACATCTAATTCCAGATTTTTAAAAACAAAATTATCATTGTATTCAAAACTAACCATGTGCTGTGGCAAGGTTTGAACACTGGTCCCCAGAGAACTAACTGGGTCTCTGGATTAACAGGCCAGCAATAATGCCACAAGGCCGTCAGATCCCCAATCTGCTTGCTTTCTAAAAACAGCATCGTATTCTGCCAATAGTTTGCTGGCAACTGTGGAAATACGCAAAGAAAACAGTGCATCTTAGAATCTACAGAACATCTGACAACTCTGCAAGGGTTAATAAAACTCAGGGGCAGCAAACCAAGTGCTGAAAAGGTACCACAAGCAGAAACAACACTTGGAAACGGTGGAAGATTGATTAACAACAGGACGGTTATGCAAGCGTGGATGCAGAGAGAAATTCCATAGAAACCCGAAGGGAGAAATCTATGCATAACAAAGTGCAGAGCAAGGGCACAATAATCAGTGTTGTGGCCCGGCGTTTGGAAAGGCATACAGGACTACTTTTCATCATGCCAACTTTAAGCCATATGCAGCCAAGTGTGTACAGAGCCAACGATATCATCAAGGTTTCTGAAAAGGTCATGGAAAAGGCTAGCAATGGATTTCAATTTCAAAGGGGAGATGTATTTGAGTCCAAGTCGATTATTATTCAAGACGAATTGAAGTGGCATGATTCCATTCCGCACCAGCACATTCAGATGTCACAACCTGAAATGGATCTTTGCAATACCAAGTTCCTCAGAAGGATGAGTATTAGACAATGTTCCTCTGTCTTATGGTCTAATGGTCTAATGTTCCTTAATTCACGAACATGCACATTAGTAAGTTCATTTTGGAGGCAGGTGTCAGTCAGGTAGCAGATTATCCACTTCATCCACTGTCAAACAGTGAAGCCGAGGGGACAGTCATGACCATAATGTCACTGATGCATAAAGATGCAGGCTGCAAAACTGCTGTACTCAATTACAGATCAATGCCATTGAATAATGGGCACTTGCCAGCTGAATAGTTAATGGAAAAAGGTTAAATACTAATGTGTCAGTTCACAAGGATGTTGCCAGTGTTGGAGGGTTTGACCTACAGGGAGAGGCTGAATAGGCTGGGGCTATTTTCCCTGGAGCGCCAGAGGCTGAGGGGTGACCTTGTAGATGTTTATAAAATCATGAGATTGGGTGATTAGTCAAGGTCTTTCCCCCAGGGTAGGGGAATGCAAAACCAGACAGCACAGGTTTAAGGTGAGAGGGGAAAAGATTTAAAAGGGGTAACATCTTCACGCAGATGGCATTACGTGTATGGATTGAACTGCCAGAAGAAGTGGTGAAGGCAGGTATATTTACAACATTAAAAGCTTCTGGATGAGGACATGAATAGGAAGGGTTTAGAGGGATACAAACCAAATTCTAGTAAATGGGATTAGATTTATTACGGATATCTGGTCAGAATGGATGGGTTAGACTAAAGGGTCTGTTTCTGTGCTGCATATCTCTTATGATTCAATGACACTAGAGCAAAATGTCAAGTCAAACATAACCTCTCAAAACCATAGGAAGGTAAAACAGCTACAGAAAAGCCACACCAAAAAACATCAGAGGTGGTACAACTCTAAACGAAGGGCGAAATCTGACAACCAAAAGGCCAGGGCAGAAATGTAGTTGAGGAAGAGGAAATCATAAGTCATTGTCATCAACAACATAGATCAATTGAGTTCATATAATGCCAGGAAGCCAGTTAGATAATTCAGAAGGAACAGATATTTGTTTTACTCAAGGCAAGAAATGAATGAGACCAAGTATAATGAGCATGAAATGTGGGATTAGATACCCATATTATAGCAAATGGCATACAGAGTCTGACAACCATTCCAGGCACAGCACAACACCATCAGCCTGTCAGGCAAGTAGGAGGCTGGAAGAACACAGCAGGCCAGGCAGCATCTGGAGGAAAGGAACAGTCAACGTTTCGGGTATTATGAAAAAGGGTAATACTCGAAACGTTGGCTCCTTTCTTACAGATGCTGCCTGGCCTGCTGTGTTCTTCCAGCCTCCAATTCGTCTACCTTAGATTCCAGCATCTGCAGTTTTGTTTTGTCTCTGATCATCAACCTAGTGTTGAACTCAAGTCAAACAGATTGGAGTGTCCGGTCAGAGTTCCAGATCAGCTCAATGTGTGAGATTTGGATTTTGGAGGGGGGCTGGGAGAGAAAGACGGTCTTAATAGTGATAATGGTGTTAATAATTCCAATTAGGATGTTAATAATTACAGGGACTATGTAGGTTAAAGTAAATACTGGAAATAATGTAGACCAAGTAGAGAGAAACCCAGGGGGTGATGGGGGAATGGGGTTTTAAAGTGCAGCATAATAGCATGTATGTAAATAATGATGATCCAATTGATGAAGTCACCCTGCTAACTGTAGGAGAGAAGACAACAGACTACAGGAAACAAGGAAAGAGTAAGATCTTAGGCATGATGTTAGAGAGCAGTATTTAGTAACTGGTAATGTAGCACATGAAGAATAAAAGAACGGATATATGACTGAGTGCTATGATTACTAGACAATTGATCCAGGAACTAAGCAAATATTCTGGGACATGGGTTTGAATCCTGCCATGGTGGGCAGAGGAAGTTGAATTCAGTTTAAAAATCTAGAATTAAGAATCTACTGATGACCATGAAACCATTGCTGATTGTTCATCTGGCTCACTAATGTCCTTCAGTGCAAAAAAGTCTGCCATTCTCACCTGGTCTGGCCTACATGTGACTCCAGACCTGCAGCAATGTGGTTGATTCTCAGTTGCCCTCTGAAATGGCCTAGCAAGTCACTCAGTTGTACCAGTCGTACCATAGTTGGAATCTGGGTGGACCAGCTGGTGTTGACCTAGGCACTGGAAAAGGCAACGGCAGAAACAGCCCTGTCGACCCTGCAAAGCCCTCCTCACTAACATCTGGGGTGTTAGTGCCAAAATTGGGAGAGCTGCCTCACAGACTAGTCAAGCAACAACCTGACATAGTCATACCCACAGAATCACACCTGACAGACAATTTCCCAGACACCACCATCACCATCCCTACATATGTCCTGTTCCAACGGCAGGACAGACCCAGCAGAGGTGGCAGCACGGTGGTGTCTAGTTGGGAGGGAGTTACTCTGGGAATCCTCAACATTGACTCTAAATCCCATAAAGTCCTGTAGCTTCAACACTGGCAATGAAACCTCCTGCTGATTATCATGTGCCATCCTCCCTCAGCTTATGTATTGATAATCTTCCACGTTGAACAACTCTCAGAGGAAGCACTGAGGGTAGCAAAAGCATAAATATACTTTGGAGGGATGATTTCAATGTCCGCCACCAAGAATGGCTCAGCAGCAGTAATACTGATCAAGCTGGTCAGGTCCTAAAGGATGTTGCTGCTAGTCTGGGTCTGCAGCAGGTGGTGAGGGAACCAGCAAGATGGAAAAACACATTTTCCCGCATCCTTCCAATCTGCCAGCTGCAGATTCATCTGTCCATGACAGTACTGGTAAGAGTGACCATCGCACAGTCCTTGTCGAGACAAAGTCCCGCCTTAACATTGAGAATAACCTCCATTGTGTTGTATGACATTATCACTGTGCTAAAACACAAACAGATCTAGCAACTCAAGACTGGGCAACTATGAGGTGCCGTGAGCTGTAAACAACAGCACAATCTGCAACCTCTCAGCCCAGCATATCCCCCCACTCAACTGTTATCATCAAGCCAGGGGATCAACCGTAGTTCAGTGGATAGTGCAGGAGGGCGTGCCAGGAGCAGCACCAGACTTACCTGGAAATGAGGTGTCAGTCTGGTGAAGCCACCAAACAGGACTACTTGCACGCCAAACAACATAAGCTACAAGTGATCGAGCTGAGCAAATCCCACAACCAACAGGTCAGATTTAAGCTCTGCAGTCCCAACACATCCACTCGTGAATGGTGGTGGAAGTTGAACAACTCACTGGAGGAGGCTGCTCCTCAAATATCCCCATCCTCAATGATGGAAGAGCCCAGCACATCAGTGCAAAAGATAAAGCTGAAGAATTCACAGCAACCTTCAGGCAGAAGTGCCAAGTGGATGATCCATCTTGGCCCCTGCCACTGATCGCCAATATTACAGAGATAATGGGAACTGCAGATGCTGGAGAATTCCAAGATAATAAAATGTGAGGCTGGATGAACACAGCAGGCCAAGCAGCATCTCAGGAGCACAAAAGCTGACGTTTCGGGCCTAGACCCTTCATCAGAGACTTTTGAGATTTTGAAACTGGTGAAGTCCACATTGATACCATATGGCTGCAGGGTTCCCAGGCGGAATATGAGTTGCTGTTCCTGCAACCTTCGGGTGGCATCATTGTGGCACTGCAGGAGGCCCATGATGGACATGGCATCTAGAGAATGGGAGGGGGAGTGGAAATGGTTTGCGACTGGGAGGTGCAGTTGTTTGTTGCGGACTGAGCGGAGGTGTTCTGCAAAGCGGTCCCCAAGCCTCCGCTTGGTTTCCCCAATGTAGAGGAAGCCGCACCGGGTACAGTGGATGCAGTATACCACATTGGCAGATGTGCAGGTGAACCTCTGCTTAATGTGGAATGTCATCTTGGGGCCTGGGATGGGGGTGAGGGAGGAGGTGTGGGGACAAGTGTAGCATTTCCTGCGGTTGCAGGGGAAGGTGCCGGGTGTGGTGGGGTTGGAGGGCAGTGTGGAGCGAACAAGGGAGTCACGGAGAGAGTGGTCTCTCCGGAAAGCTGACAGGGGAGGGGATGGAAAAATGTCTTGGGTGGTGGGGTCGGATTGTAAATGGCGGAAGTGTCGGAGGATAATGCGTTGTATCCGGAGGTTGGTAGGGTGGTGTGTGAGAACGAGGGGGATCCTCTTGGGGCGGTTGTGGCGGGGGCGGGGTGTGAGGGATGTGTTGCGGGAAATACGGGAGACGCGGTCAAGGGCGTTCTCGATCACTGTGGGGGGAAAGTTGCGGTCCTTGAAGAAGTTGGACATCTGGGATGTGCGGGAGTGGAATGTCTTATCGTGGGAGCAGATGCGGCGGAGGCGGAGGAATTGGGAATAGGGGATGGAATTTTTGCAGGAGGGTGGGTGGGAGGAGGTGTATTCCAGGTAGCTGTGGGAGTCGGTGGGCTTGAAATGGACATCAGTTACAAGCTGGTTGCCTGAGATGGGCCAATATTACAGATGCTAGTTTTCAGCCAATTTGATTCATTCCACATGATATCAAGTAGTGGTTAGAGGCATTGGATATTGCAAAGGTTATAGGCCCTGACAACATTGTGGCAATAGTACTAAAGACTCGTGATCTCGAAGGTACTGCTCCCCTCACCAAGCTATTCCAGTACAGTTACAAAGCTGGCATCTACCCAACAATAGGGAAAATTTCCTAGGTGTGTCCTGTATATAAAAAGCAAGGCAAATCCAATCCGGTCAATTACCACATGATTAGTCTACTCTCGATCATCAGTACAATGATGGAAGGCGCCATAAACAGTGCTAACAAGCAGCACCTGCTCAGCGACCCAGGTTCTGTCAGGGCCACTCAGCTCCTGATCTCGAACCTTGGTTCAAACCTGGACAAAAGAGTGAACACCAGAGGTGAGGTGAGAGTGACAGCCCTGGACATCGAGCCTGCATTTAACCTAATGCGGCAACCAAGTGTCCTAGTAAAACTGCAAGCAATGGGAATGAGGGGGCAAACTCTTCGCTGTTCGCAGACATGTGTGGCTCAAAGAAAGATGATTGCTGCTGTTGTTGTTGGGGGTCAGTGATCACAGCTCCAGGGCCTCTCGCAGGAGCTCCTCAAGGTAGTGTCCTGGGCCCAACCATCTTCAGCTGACTCTTCAATGACTTTCCCTTCATCATAAGGTCAGAATTGCGGATGTTCGCTGATGATTACACAATGTTCAGCACCATTCATGACACCTCAGATACTGAAGTAGTCTGTGTTCAAATCCAGCAAGAGCTAGACGCATCCAGGCTTGGGCTGACAAGTGGCAAGTAACCTTCACACCACACAAATGCCAGGCAATGGCCAACACTATTAAGAGCCAATTGGCCAAAACCCCTTGACATTAAATGCTATTACAATCATTGAATCCCCCACTATCAAAATCCTTAGGGTTACCATTGTGCAGAAACTCCACTGGGCTCGCCATCTGACCACAGTGCCTACCAGAGTAGGTTAGAGGCTAGAAATATTGCAGTGAGCTACCCTCCTCTTGACTTCTCAAAGCCTGTTCACCACCTACAAGACACAAGTCAGGAGTGTGATGGAATACTCTCCACTTGCTTCGATGAGTGTTGCTCCAACAACAGTCAAGAAGCTTGATATCATCCAGGACAAAGCAGTCCACTTGATTGGCATTACATCCACAAGCACCCATACCCTCCACCACCGACGCTCAGTAGCAGCAGTGTGTACTATTTACAAGATGAACTGCAGCTCCATCCTAACCCATGGCCCCTTCCATTTGAAAGGACAAGGACAGTGGATACATGGGAACTCCACCACCTGCAAGATGCACTCCAAGCCACTTACCATCCTGATTTGGAAATAGATCACCATTCCTACATTGTCAAAATCCTGGAATGCCCTCTCTAAGAGCATTGTGGGTCAACCTACAGCACGTGGTCCGCAGCAGTTCAAAAGATAGCTCACCACCACCTTCTTGTCAACGGGACAGGCAATAAATGCTGATCAGTCAGCAATGCCCACATCCCATGAGTGAATAAAAAGAAAAAGCCTTACTGAGAGATAAAGAGCAAGTAGACTCAGGGACAATGCTTGTGCAGACATCGACAGCCTTGGAATACTTAAGAGTAGCAGCTAAAGGAGCAGGTGCCAGTATTGACGCGAAGCACAACATGCAACATTGCCGAGGAATTTCCATCCACAACAATGGCCTGACAGCTAAGACTATTCCGTATTCGAATTTTAAACAATTGGAAACAGGACACCTCCTTCACGAAGCAACCAACGTGCCACTTCCAACCTGCTGCCTCATTTTATTAATTGGATGCTGAACCTGCCCTCTGACTGCTCACTGACTGTGAAGCACTGGTTTTAAAGAGTGGAGCAATTGCTCCCACAATCCTTGGTTTTTAAGACCAGTCTTTCTTCCATTTCCAACAATGAAAAACACAGGCAAATAAAACAAATACAAACTTCGTAGAGGTGATGTAGTAAGGGAGAAGCACAGAGGGCAGGAAGAGTTAATAATTTGGGAGGATGAAGTGGGTGGCAGCCCTTGTGTGGCTGGTGTATGCAAAAGAGAGAGTTGAGGTCCACAAGTCTTGGTAGAATGAGTGTGCAGCGACTGACTTAGAGTCCGCGCTGGCCATATGAGTGTGAGGCAGCAGATAGGAGATGGTGGTACCTCCCCTTGCAGACTGCAGAAGGTCATTGACCTTCTTCCTGCACTGCTGTGCATTCCATTTCATGCAGAACACACTGGACTGAACATATGCTGCCATGTCTGAGTTTGGTGGCAATGTCCTCTACTGCAGAATAAGTACTACTGTCCCCTGCAGCAACCCATCCACCAGCATGTCCAGGTACCTGTCGGCAAACTGAGGAACTAACCTGACTTCCTGGGTCATCTCACTGGGGACAGCAGTGCAGGACCACAGTGTGAAACGCAGTGGAGAACTGAAGTCTAAATATGGTGCCAATTGTGTGGACCTTGCAAAGCCCTTGCAACGAGAGTACTTCTACCTTTCCAGCACTGTGATTCCACATATTATTTCAAAGAGGTCAGTTGCTTAATTTTTGAGCTGACAAGTACTGATAGTGCATGAGAAAAGTCATGGTGAGCCATGGGTGGACTGCGTATCATGAATCCTATTTAAGAAAGCGCATTTCCCAAATATTGGCAATTTCAGCCCTAAGAGTCTTGAAGTAAGGCTGTAGCAATGAGATGATTGTTCAGAAATCCCTTTCAGAATTTAAGAGTAATGAGTTCACCCCAGAGAGTGCTTACGATGTGGAATTTGCTACCTCAAGGTGCGGTTGCTCTTACCAGCATGGATGTATTTAAGGTGAAACTGGATAGACACATGAAGGAGAAGGAATTGGAAAGGTATGTTGGTGGGGTTAGATCACAGAAGGTTTATGGCATATAAGGGGGCCACACAGCCTATTATATCTGTCCAGATACCTAGCCTCATCACACAAAGACAGGGAAGTGGACACTTTCTGCTTATGGTTGCATGAGGAGCAATCATAACACAACCCCTCCCCCAGTTTCAAATCGGAAACTCTTCAAGTGTGATCGCCACTACACTACTGAGGCACTGAAAATGAAACAGACTATAAAAGGATTTATGTGGAGCACTAACACAATGGGCAGCAGGCCAAATGGTTAGTATCTGTGTTTGAAATGCTTTATAATTCAATACAATTCTTTGTAATTTAGCTTGTTCCATGATCACTCACCCTTAAAGCTCAGTCCTCTCTTTTGCCGCCAACTCATTCCAAAAAAGATAAATTTGCGGTCGGATGCCCAGTGTGAACTCGTTACCTTCAATTCTCTGCTCACTCACTGATTTTGTTCTAGGAGGTTTTACTGCTTCTTGAATTCAGCCCCTTCATTAAACAAGAAGGAAGTAACTGCACACATAATTAAGATAAGTTCAATAGAATCTCTATTCATTTCAAAATTCGACTCTTCTTGAAAAAATGGTTAGAAAGTTGATTTGTCTTCCAGCTGAATACAATTACTGGCATTGAGAGATCATGAAACATAAGCTGTGTTACCAGTAATATCGAGAGTTCTTTTACATAGTACATATGCAGAGCTGCTGTGAAATAAAATATTCAATATAAATATGCCTGAGTACTATTTCAAATTACCCTCCCTTAGTGTTTCCACAATTACCTTTTATTTTAAAAGAACAACAACTGAACAGAAACCGGTAAAAGCTGAATTAAAAGCAGTTTACTGATTGATTGGTTTTGATAAACCCTGGGGAATTTGACACTCTGCACTTTCTCAGCATATGAGCTCTGAAGGTCACACAGCTATTGGAAATGCATTTCACCTAAACTGCAAAATACAATCTTTTACAGGCTCACAAATCAGTGAATGAATATGACCATATTCGTGTGAAAATGTATTCTTAGCCCTTCAGATTTGGTTAACAGCTTTAATTTGGATTTCTCCATTCAGTTACTGAGAAAAATCAGCAGATGCAATTTTTTTAAGAACAAGCATTTTAAATGGCTTATGAGGAACAGATATGAGCCCCAACAGAACATTAATGAGCAGCAGCCTCATTAATGTGACCGCTTAACTCTGTTTAGCAAAGGTCCTGTCAACACCACTTTGCTTATGGAGGGTAAGAGTTACAATAATATGTATATTCTATATAGCAAAATTAAATTTTGTCATTGAACTTTTGATTTGAACATGCTACAGATCAATTTGAACATAACTGCTGATTGATGCGGAAATCGTGGATCATAAAAATAAAACGCTTTTTGCAATTTCTAATAATATTAGCAAAAAAAACTGAACTGGATGGCATTGCATGATTGATTCCAGTGTATGGAGTTTGTGGTACATGCAACTTGTGAAAGACAGGCTTGATATCCCTGAGACATGTGGACTGTACTGAGTGGATAAACGCAGTGGCCTCTATGTTATATGCAAAAAACAGGCTTCCAAATAATCAATCTCAATTTTCTCAGTTTTGAGGCCTTAACTTTTGAAGGACTAAATCATTGATTTAACTGGAAAGTGAAAGTCATGAAACATTGAAGTCACAAAAGACTGGTACATTGACAGTGCACCCGCTGAAGATTAAGGATCCAGTCAACCCAGTCAAATTTATATTTGATTTTATTGACGCTGCCTTTAGATTAAGAAACATGCCTCATTGAAACAGTTGGCTCCTCTGTTCTTTTCATAAGAATGTGCTTTGTAAATTAGGCAGGCTTCAACATGCCTGCAATGCCATTTCCCATGGCAGATATACAAGTCTACAATACAGATGTTCTTTCTCAATCTTACAGTTTCGGACTACAGATAAGACTGTGTGATTCATCCAGGCCATATATTAGACCCATGATACAGATTTTACTTTTCAACTTTCAACGTGAGTCAGAGTAAGATGTAATTCATCCGTGAAAGATAACTATCGGAATGTTAGAAAAAAAGAAATAAACAGTGCTTGAGAGACGAAGATGAATCTTAGCTAGTGAATAAATTGCACCATCATCTGCAGCAGATTAAATCTGTGCTAGAACCTCTAAGGGTGGTGATGTAGTTAGTATATAAACCAATGATTAGATTTGTTTTCTCTAATTTAGTTTGAACTGATGTTGGCAAGAGATTTATCCAGTGCAGAGCTCTACAGCTAAGGTTTAGTCTCTGCTGCTTATACCTATCTCAACCAGAGTGGAAGTTGGAATATCTTTACAATTAACTGCAGTGCTGGGTGTGGAGCCGAAAGAACATCAACTCAACTCAGACACTCTTAGGAATTTGTGGGTCAGTAAACATTAGATTGGGACAAGACTGGGCTTTCCTATTTTGGATTCAATACTTTTCTGACTACACAGCTCTTGCAGAACTGTCGCCGTTGGTTAGCATCCTTTGAGGACTGGGAGGGAAAATCAACTGTGAAAGCTTATTTGTCATCTTGAACAACTGGTGCACACATACAACCAATCCTTCTCGTGGCTGAACGGCAGTGAGAAATTTTTAGACAGACAAACACTAAGGACCAAACACAATGGCTACAGGTTACATTAACATGGATAGTGAATTGGTTAGTGAACAGAAAATAGAGATTAGGCATAAATGCATCATTTTTGAGTTGGTAAGACATAATGAGTGGAGTGCCAATGGGATCAGAATTGGGGATTCAGCCGTTTCCAAAATATATCGATTAAAAGATGAAGGGACCAAAGACACAAAGGCTAAATGTGCTGATGATACAAAGGTAGGTAGAAAATTAAGTTGTGAACAGGACATACCGGAGTTTACAAAGGGATATTGACAGGTTATATGACTGGACAAAGCTTTCGCAGATGGACTACAATGTGAACAAGTGTGAACTTGCCAACTTTGACAGGAAGAGTAATTTAAATGGAGAGAGATTGAAAAGTCTGTGGTACATAGGAATCCGAATGGCCTGGCATATGAATCAAAACAAGTTGGTATGAAGGTACAGTAAGTCATTAGGAAGGAAAATGACATATTGCTTATTGCAGGAAGAATTGAATATTAAAGTAGGGGTCTGGTGAGATCACATATGGAGAAATGTGCATACTATTGGTCACTTTATACAAGAAAGGCCATAATTGCATCAGAAGTAGTTCAGAGAGTACGGTCTCAGAATAAAGGGGAACTAATTTAAGACTGAGGTGAGGAGGAATTTCTTCTCTTCGAGAGTTGTCAGTCTTTGGAACTCCTTGCCACAGAGAGCTGTGGGGCAGGGTCCTTGTATATATTTGAGGCTGTGATAGATTCTTGATCAGTCAGGGAATCGAGGATTATGGGGCAAGGACAGGAGAGTGGACGTAAGGAGTGTTGAATCAGTCATAATCATGTTAAATGGCAGAGAAGCCCAAGGAGCTGAATGGCCTACTCCTATTTTTATTTTTTATGATTTTACAGGTGCAGTACATGCAGCAGAAAGACATTGCTTTGTTCTATTTAATGAACACACAGAGACTTTAAATAAATACCTGACAGTTCTGGTGAGTTAAACACCTAAAATGAACACTTTATACTTTCACCGGCAATAATAGCACTTTGGTTTTGGTCACTGAACATGTCCACTTCATTGCAATTCTGGGCAGTTCCACATATGCACTTGCTAATACTGCTGGGCCTCATTTTCAGGTTCATTATAGTTAATTGTGCATGAAACCTCTTAATCCCATTTAGGAAAGAAAGAAAAATTCCTGGACTGCTCCCCTGACATCAAATTGGCTGTGACAGTCTGCAAAGTTTTAGAAGCAACTTTGTAAACATACCTATCTGAATTGTAATCTTCCCTTTTCCAGTCATGGATGGAATTTCATTTAAATCAAATTATATTAACAGCTGAATTTTGATTCTTTTAAGCAGGAGCTGCGGACATTGTAAGGGAACTGTTCGGAAAGAAAACTTGAACATTTTAGTAATGGCACTAATTCCACATTCTGCCCCTTTTCTGTGGGATAGATTGTGTTTTCTATGCAATGTGAAAGATTCACCACCAAAATATCACAAAACAGTTACAACAGACATGGTCTCACAGCCTACTGTGTTTATGTCAACTCTCTGATACATCAATTCAGCAAGTCCACTCTCCTACCTTTTCCCTGTAACCCTGTACTTCTGTTTTCATCATTAGGTACTTATTCAATTCCAATTTGAAAGCCACAGTTAAATGTTTCTTCCCCACTTCTGCTAGGTAGCATATTCCCTACGCTAACTCCACACTGTATGACTAACAAAGATATATTGGAGGAGGAAAACTAACTCTCATCACCATAAATAAAATCAAATGGGCTAAATCCAATAAATTCATTTGGGGAATTTCTGGAAGCGAATAATAAGAAATCTAATCCTTTGTTCCAATCCTGTGAATATTCATGGCAGAATGCCTTAATCATTAAGAGCCCAATGATACCTTCCCAAAGCTCCCTGTATTTGCAGGTGACACAGTTTTAATTTCAAACTTCTAATGATTTCCTGGAAAATGTTAAACATACAGTGAAAATTTTGATCAGAAAATACCTCAACTGGTAGTTCACAACTAACACATCACTACCCTAGCTATAATTATCCATAAATGAACAGCATTTGGGAATCATGTTGTCATATCAATAATTGTGACGATATACTGATGTCCTGCTTCTGTTTTTGATAATGGCCCTATGTAAACCACTAACACTCAACTAAATGATTCTTTTAAAACTGATGTGATTCTACGTTGAGGTTTTCTTACCATCTAACATGCATGAAATGTTTTATGGATTTGCAATATATCTTTATGAAGTCCTGGCCATGTAAAGTACCTGTTTATTGATACCTGTGTTCTTCATATTCCTATATGTCCCACCGGAGGAATTTCATATCCTATTTGTAAGATCTCCATACAATATCTGGGCAGCACCATTATTTGATGAACAATTGCCCATCTATGATGATGTCTCATCTTACCATAAGACGTTAAGCTATAGGAACAGAGTAAGGCCATTCAGCCCACTGAGTTTGCTCTGCTATTCAATCATGGCAGATATGTTTTGCCACCCCACTCTCCTGCTTTCTCTCTGTAACCATTGATTCCCTACTAAGCAAGAGCCTATCTATCTCTGTCTTAAATATACTCAATGATATAGACTCCACAACCTTCTGCAGCAACGAGTTTCACTGATTCACCATCCTCTGTCTGAAGAAATTCCTCCTCATCTTAGTCCTAAAGGATCATTCCTTTGCTCTAAGGCTGTCCCTTCGGGCCCTAGTCTCTACTACCATTGGAAATGCCTTCTCCACACCCACTATATCCAGCCTTCTCAGTATTCTTTAAAGTTTAATGAGATCCCCCATCCTTCTAAACTCCATCTAGTCCAGATTCAGAGTCTTCAACCGCTCCTCATATGACAAAGCCTTCGTTCCTTGGATCATTCTTGTGAGCCTTCTGTGGTGTCACTCCAAGGGGGTAGCAAAAGTGCATTCTCCCTTGGATGTGGGCCCTAAACTGTACACAATATTCTAAATACTGTTTGACCAGAGCCTTGCACAATCTCAGCAGTTAACTCCTGCTCTTTTATTCTTGTCCTGTTGAATCGAATGCTTACATTGTATTTGCCTTCCCAATTGCCAAGTGAACCTGTATGTTAATCTTAAGAGAATCCTGAACTAGGATTTCTAAGTCCCTTTGCACTTGAGATTTCTGAAGGCCTTCCCCATTTAGAAATTGGTCTACACCTCTATTCTTCCTACCAAAGTGCACGACCTCAAAATGTCTCACACTGAATTCAATCTGCCACTTCTTTGCTCAGTTGCCCAACCTGTCCAAGTCCTTCTGCAATCTCCCCAGTCCCTCCATCTATCTTTGTGTCATCTGGAAACTTAGAAACAATGCCCTCAGTTCCTTTGTCCAGATTGTTGATATATAATGTGTATATTTCCTCAACGAAGATCTGTTATAAATATAATAACACTCTAGATCTCAGCCTCAGTCTCAGTGTGAGTTATCAAAGTGTGGGGCTGGATGAACACAGCAGGCCAACAGCATCTCAGGAGCACAAAAGCTAACATTTCGGGCCTAGACCCTTCATCAGAAAAGGGGAATGGGGAGAGGATTCTGAAATAAATAGGGAGAGGGGGGAGGCAGACCGAAGATGGATAGAGGCGAAGATAGGTGGAGAGGAGCGTATAGATGGGAAGGTGGGGAGGGGATAGGTCAGTCCGGTGAGGATGGACTGGTCAAGGGGGTGGGATGAGGTTAGTAGGTAGGAAATGGAGGTGCGGCTTGAGGTGGGAGGAGGGGAAAGGTGAGAGGAAGAACAGATTAGGGAGGCAGGGACGAGCTGGGCTGGTTTTGGGATGCATTGGGGGAAGGGGAGATTTTGAAGCTGGTGAAATCCACATTGATACCATTGGGCTGCAGGGTTCCCAGTGGAATATGAGTTGCTGTTCCTGCAACCTACGGGTGGCATCATTATGGCACTGCAGGAGGCCCAGGATGGACATGTCATCTAAGGAATGGGAGGGGGAGTTAAAATGGTTCACGACTGGGAGGTGCAGTTGTTTATTGCGAACCGAGCATAGGTGTTCTGCAAAGCAGTCCCCAAGTCTCCGCTTAGTTTCCCCAATGTAGAGGAGGCCACAACGGGTACAGCGGATGCAGTATATTACATTGGCAGATGTGCAGGTGAATATCTGCTTGATATGGAAGGTCATCTTCGGGCCTGGGATGGGGGTGAGGGAGGAGGTGTGGGGGCAAGTGTAGCACTTCCTGTGGTTGCAGGGGAAAGTGCCGGGTGTGGTGGGGTTGGAAGGGAGTGTGGAGCGGACAAGGGAGTCACGGAGAGAGTGGTCTCTCCGGAAAGCAGACAAGGGTGGGGATAGAAAAATGTCTTTAGTGATGGGGTCGGATTGCAGATGGCGGAAGTGTGGGAGGATGACGCGTTGTATCCGGAGGTTGGTGGGGTGGTATGTGAGGACTAGGGGGATTCTCTTTTCGCGGTTATTGTGGGGGCGGGGCATGAGGGATGAGTTGCAGGAAATGCGGGAGATACGGTCGAGGGCGTTCTTGACCACTGTGGGGTGGATGCTGCAGTCCTTGAAGAACGAGGACAGCTGGGATGTACTGGAGTGGAATGCCTCATCCTGGGAGCAGATGCGGTGGAGTCAAAGGAATTGGGAATAGGGCATGGAATTTTTGCAGGAAGTTGGGTGGGAGGAGGTGTATTCCAGGTAGCTGTGGGAGTTGGTGGGCTTGAAATGGACATCGGTTTCTAGCTGGTTGCCTGAGATAGAGACAGAGGTCCAGGAAGGTGAGGGATGTGTTGGAGATGGCCCAGGTGTGAGGTTTGTGCTCCTAAGATGCTGCTTGGCCTGCTGTGTTCATCCAGCTCCACACTTTGTTACCTCGGATACTCCAGCATCTGCAGCTCCCGTTATCTCAGTGTAAGTTATCTTTGCTTTGCTAATTTACTTAACTCTAGATCTGCTTATTGTAACTTAATTGATGAAGATATGCCAGACATCTCTTATGAACTATCCTCATACTTAAATAGAGTTTTTTCCACCCTAACAGCAGATATTACTGTGACCTCTGATGATGAGCTTTGTTTAGCCATTGCTCTGGTCACCACACTTGATGGAAAATACCACAAACCTGCCGCTGAAACTGTCCTGTCTCTTCAGCCTCAGCTGGACTTTCGTGATTACAGGCAAAGTCATGCCGTTTGCTCCTGCTATATCAATCCTGGAAATAACTCAACTCCATCTACAGGTAATTTCTTAACTATCCTGACCACCACTAATGCAGACAATAAGTCATTCTCCAATTGGATCTTGTACAATGGAACTGGGATATACTCTGCACCTAACCCCTTTTACCAACACTTTGGCTTTCAATGAACTCTCTGGAGGGAAAACTAAATCCTTCTCCAGCAAGAAAATTTGAGAGATAGTAGGAACTGCCACTGCTGGAGAATCTGAGATAACAAGGTGTGGAGCTGGGTGAACACAGCAGGCCAAGTGGCATCAGAGGAGCAGGAAGGCTGACGTTTTGGGACTGGACCCTGAAGAAAATTTGAGTAGCTCTCGTTGCTTTCAGTATTGTTCTGGACTTGTTTGCTTCCTTTGTAGAAAAAGGGGTTACCTTCCCTTGAGGCAAGAACTGTTCATATCTTTCATCCTCGTTACATATATCTTCTGTACTTAACAGCAGCGACTGCTTTGGTCTCTTCATTATAGAGAAAGTTACAATCAGATCTGTGAGCTTTTCCTCCTGAGTTATTTCTGCAGACTCCTTCTTATGACGCTATGAGTTTCCCTCCCAACTCTAGCATTCTGGTGAATATGTTCTACTTGGTTACAATGGAAACACATTGGCTTCCGATTTTCACCTCCAATCTCAGAATCTTCCTTTCTGATCCGAGGAGATTTTGGTCCATTCCCAGCTAACCATTCCTTAACGTGGTTATTTGCTTTCTTTTCACTTTCCCTTTCAGATGTTTGAGGGTGATATTAATAAATGTTTGTATAGATTCAATCATAATCATCAGACATTATTGCTGCTTGCCTCACAGTTGCAAACATTTTGGTCCTCAACGTGGAGATAGCAAGAACTGCAGATGCTGGAGCCAGAGACAACACAGTGTGGAGCTGGAGGAACACCGGAAGAGTGGATAGGTAGGAGAGAAGGTGGAGAAGTTGTGTCAGGTTAAGGAGACAGGGATGAGAAGAAGACTTGGGTTGAGGCTGGGGTTGTGGGGTGATTTTAAAACTGGTGAATTCCATGTTTAGGCCATCAGGCTGTAGGCTCCTGAGGCAGAATAGAATCCTCCCTGAGTACTCTACATTTATGATACTGCATCTGCTGCTCCCAATGTGGCCTCCTCTACATCAGTGAGACCAAACGCAGTCTCGGGGACCATTTCTTGGAGCAACTACGGTCTGTGTGTGATAATCAGCAATACCTTTTGTTCGCTAACCAACTCAACTCTTCCTCCCGCTCCCTTGATGACATGTCCATCCTGGGTCTCCTCCAGTGCCACAATGACCCACACACAAACTGGAGGAACAACACCTTATATTCCGCCTCAGGCGCCTACAACCCAATGGCCTGAACATAGGATTCACCAGTTTTAAAATCTCCCTACCCCTCGGCCTCATCCCATGACCAAACTTCCCTCTGATCCCCGCCTCCTTGGCCTGACATAACTGGTCCATCTTCTTTCTTACCTATCCTCCCCACCCTTCTCACCGACCAATCCCCACCACCCCCCACCTGCACTCACCTATTACCATCCCACCTACCTTCCTCAGGCCCAGCCCTCTCCTCTCTATTTTATTTCTGAGCTCCCTCCCCCATTTCTGAAGAAGGATCCCATTCCGAAATATCGACTTTCCTGTTCCTCTGATGCTGCCTGACTTGCTGTGTTCCTCCACCACCACTCTGTAATGGTCTTCAATGTGAGTTCTTTTGACAGAAAGTTATGAGCTTTAAAATTTCTCTCTAAGAAAATAAACTCCCTAAGAGCTTCATAGTTGGTTTCAGTTTCTAATGCTCTTATCCATCTGCCAAAATGACTTTGCTTAACCTTCTCAAATTCAATGTAGATTTGCCCAAATTGGTCCCTTAGATTTTGGAACCTTTGCCGATATGACTCAGGGACTAACTCATATGCAGCCAAGAGAGTTTTGATGCAGGATCATTCATGATCCCAAGAAGCCTCCGACAGTGAAGCATAATTTTCTCCACTTCATCTGTCAGCTTAACTTTGCATAAGCAACCCTTTTTTGCCCAATGAATTTGCACAGTCATTATCTCAAATTACATGAAGAACGCTCTGTATCCTTTGCCTCAAGTCTTGGTAGGGCCTGTTTAATATAAACATTTCCTTACTGCTTCAAATGATGACTCAGATTCTCCGCGCCAGAGTCTGCATCAGCATCTGACACCACATGTTTAAACTGCACCAGTTTAAGCTGATGTTCGCATTCTGTCTTTTCTCCTCCCCCTCATTTCCCTTCTCTTTTCTTTTGCAATTTTAATTCTAGCTTTCTTGTATCCATTCTTCTCATTTCCATTTCCCTTTCTTTTTGAAATTCCATCCCAATAGTTCCGTCATTTTCCCCTCATGCTAAAACCACTTTTACCACAGCCGAATATCACCTGATTCCAAGGTTTCCCCTCTTGTATTGCATTTCATCGCCTCTTATGTATTTCCGCTAAACCTAAGTGGCACTGATGCTGTTCCAGGACTCAATTATCAATGCCTTTCTAGCTCTGTGAGGCAACGCTATGTCTAGTTAACCCACTATGTCAATCAACCTGGCTTTTGATAGTTCCCTTAAGACTGTTAGGGACAACCCACCATACGCAAGAAATTCTTTGCCATTTCCAATATTGTGTCCTAAATGCAGTAAGCAATCTAGTATTTTCCTTCAACTATGTTATTTACTAACATCATACTCACCTTGATGTCTCTGTTTCAAAGGCAATCCTAGACATGTCCCAAAACTTTGCCATGGCTCATAGAGTCATACAGCATGGTAGCACAATGGAGATTAAGCTCTGCTATTCCCACAGTTGTCACAAACGTTAAAGATTTTGAAATAAGTGCACAGATTCCTCCAGTTTACCTAAATTTCAGACCCATGATAATAGAAAATCTGACTAGTTTTCTGACCTTAAAAAGAATTACTATTTCTTACAAGTAGTTAATCTTTTGTTCTGGTTTAAACATAGGCATATAACATTATTAACTACAACTCTAAGCTCTTTATAATCTCCCACTTACATACACAAACATATGCAGACAAGGAGAGAAGAAAGAAAATGGACACAAGGAAAAACTGGGAAAAGAATTCAAATTGTCCTTGTTTATGAGATCTGTTGAGTTGGTTCTTCCTGATCTTTCCTTTCTTTGGAGCTTTCTTTTCTGAATATTCCACTCATTTACAAGAGGCATGTGTGCCTTTTTATTAATAAAATGGCATCTGACGTATCCATTAAAAGTTAAAGTTGCTGAAGGAAAGATAAATTGGTTTTCAACAAGTTTAAAGTGGGCTTTGACTGCAGAGAACAGAAGGACTACTCCTGAGTTGGTGTAGATCTGATCTATTCTCTCTGTATCTTATTCCCAGCCCCAAACAAATTCCTTTACATTGATAACTGGTCACCAGTTCAAAGAGCATCAGCTTCTTGTTGTCAATTAAAGGTGAACCAAGACACACGCCCTTGCTCCAGTTTGTCTGTCACATAACCTTCAATATTTAAACAACTACTTATACAATACTTGTCCTTAGTGTCTGGTTACTTGCTTTCAAAATGTGTAGCAATCCTTCAAGACACTTTTTAAAACAGCTCTTTCTAACTTCAGTCCACAATTTAAAAAGGAACAAAAATAGAAAAAAGAAACGGGTCTTTACACAAGTTTGAGTGCATAAAAGGAGAAAGTTTTGTCATTCCTTAAAAGGCACACAGGAGAAGGGCAGTAGAAATGTTATTACCAGATTGATTAAAACAGAACAAGAGTTGCCTTCAGCTTGCCATGTATCATCAATATATTGATTGAACCATGGAACTGCACAGCGGTTGGCACATATACTGATCAAAGCAGTGACTTGGAGCATGAAGGGAACATTTCAGAGGAACACATGAACACTTCAACCCCACAACTCCTGAGCTTTCATTCCAGCTCCTTTCCCCTGTCCTAGAGGAAGTAGTCGGAGAGTCTGAAGGGTTTTGAAGGTAATAAACAGAGCTCTAATGAGCATGAGCATCCGGCTGGGATTAGAAGAGAAGGAGCTGGCGGTTAGATATGAAATATTGTTATTACACATTCCTTGTGCAATATTTCAGCAAATTTGGAATTGCATAATCTTAGAGCTCCCTCCTTAGTAGGAATTGAAATGTACCTGTATCACAGGAATTGCAGCAGTTCAAGAAGGCAGCTCACTAGCACCTTCTCAATGACAATTAAGGATGAGCAAAAAATACTAGCTAGTGATGTCTGCATTGAACATAGAAAATTCTTATAGCTAAGATGCAGGAATGATGTTTTCTTTGGCAGGAGTGAGGTTGGAGGCAGAGAGGGGGGAAGAAAATAATGTCTAAAATTATCCAGAAACTGAAAAAGTTCCATTGATCAGGCTGTGCCTCTACTCTCCAGAAAATGAGACGACTGAGGGGTTGATATGATAAGTCCTTTGGGATTGGGAAAAGGCTTAATGGGGTAAACATAGAGAAGATGCTTCCACTTGTGTGCAAGACTAGAATAAGGGGTCATAAATGTAAGACAGGCATCAGTAAATCCAATAAACAATTCAAAAGAAACATCTCTACCCAGAGAGGAATTGGACTGTGGAATTCATTATCAAACCAGGTCAGGTTGATAGCTCTATCACCTCTTTAAGTTTGAGTCCCGTTTCAGGGTGCCAAAAACGGGGTTGATACACCAAAGCAATGTTGAAGGTGTGCTGCATTAAACATGGGTTCCCTTCCCCTGTAAGATGCAGCTAAAAGATGAAATGGCAACATTTGAAGAATCACAAGGGAAACCATCCCTGGTGTTCTGCAAATATTTATCCCTCAATGGTTATACAAAAAGCAGTTTATTTGGTACTCATGACATTGCCACTTTTGGGACCTTGCTGTGTCCAAATGGCCTGTTGTGCTTCCTACATTCTAACAGTGCCCAGATTTCAAAAGTACAATATTGGCTTGTGGTTATGGACTGCTATGTAAATGCAAGACTTGCCTTTTGATAGGGACGAGACAAATCGAGTATAATAGATGCATGAGAAGAGAAACTACACAGGAACATGAGGGTGGCAAGTATGGATAGACATGTTAATGAGGTTACATGAAAAGGTTAAACTTGTGGAGCACAAGCAAGGGTAAGGACCTTCTGAGCTGAATGATTTCAATGTTGTAAATTCTTCACAGCAACCACACAATTAAGAAATATTTTCTCTGTGCATTGGATGTGGCAAAATTATAAATTCCTTCTTTTTAAACTGCTCCACAATCTCACTACAGCTACGGCTCATAGGAATTCAGTACCCAGCCTGTTTCGAGTTTATTTTAGGAAAATGAGGCAACTACAGACCTTGCTTGAAGCAAGTCCACGTATTCAGTGTGATTTCCACATATGTGCAATAACCTCAAACAAAACCTTTGGAATGGTACTTAATGTAAAGTGTTTTTTTTAATACACTTCTTCAATCAGCCAGATAGTCTGTTGAATTAAAAAAAAACCTTAAATTCCTTAAATGGGTAACCTTTTGAAATTGGCTGCCGCCACTTTTTCTCTTGTCATAACAGAAGATCCAGACTTGATGGGGAGAGGGGAGCACAATAAACAGATTCTATTTGATCGGCATGGCTGGAATGTATTGTGTATGATACGAGGAGAGAAACTAAGTTCATTGCTCCCATTTAGGAAGTTTATATAAAAAACCAGACGAGACTGCTACCTCTCCCTGCATATTGTTGAGCCACTCAAAAGGCCATTCCATAAGCATATGAAAATGCATGGCAATCTCTACTCTCTAAACATGAACAGAATTCTATTAATTTATTAGCCTCAACCTAAAGATTTATCACATTTATAGCTCAACATTGAAGATATTTATTTTCACAAATGAAAGATTAATTTACATCCCTCACTGTACTCCAGCCAACTTCTGGATGAAGACAATTTTCTGATTATGCAGCTTTTGCGTACTTTATATTTTGCTTAAGTGCTCCTTAACAGATAATGAAAATATACGATCAGAACCGATGAAAATTTCCTGTGTATATTTTTTTAAAAATGCCACACCCAGCGACTGAAGTATGGGATCTGATCAGCACAATAATTTCTTAAGATGCAATCCAAAATCAGCAGTTTCAGAGGACATCCAGCAGCAGAATCCAATTTCTTCGGCAATCTCCTCTTATTTCTGATATTCGGGAGTCGCTTCATCTCCTTGTGGTGACAATATCTTTCAAAGTGGCTATTTTTCCCTGCTGGCATCAGAGTTGAGCCTGATCTGTCTTCTTCGCATGTAATCCACGCTTGCAGTAGGGCTCTTGCAGTGCAGTGGTAATATCGCTACCTCTGAGCCAGGAGGCCTGGGTTCAAATCGCGGCTATTCCAGAGGGGTTAAAATAATACGGCTGGGCAGTTGATTAGGAAAACAGGTGAAAAAAGAAAAGTCCATACCATCCATGCAAATAGGGGTTTTGTGGTGCGGTGGTAGTGCCCCTACCACTGATACTGGAGGTCTGGGTTCAAGACCCGCGGCTTTCATAGGTGGGCTAGAACAAGTTGGTTAAAAGTATCCAACCCAAACTTGCACAGCTTCCAAAGTATCCTCATGAGAGGCACACCAATATGGCAGCTGCCTGAGCTTAGGCCAATTTCTATGGAAGCCATTGCACACAATCCCAAGTATGTGATGCTATTGCACTTTGCGCACACACAGGCAAAGAAACATGCCTTTATTCTTCTTTCACTAGCTCTGAAGGTTAAAGCAGTTTTCTCTAATGTTACATTATTCACAGTGAACTCACACATCGGGATTTGCTACCCAGGTACATTCACTCTTCAATGACCAAATATCAAGAGGAATCCAGAAGAACTGTTGCATTTTCCACTGGGACTAGGAGAGATTTAAACCTGGCCTTACTCCAGAGATTTTAGTCATTGCCTCCCATCTTAAGCAAGTTCATTGATATGTGGGGGGAATGGTCAAACATGGGGCTACAACCCTCAGGGCTTTCACCCTTGTGGGCTGGAAGGCACCAGGCATGAAGTAACAAACTGGGACACCTGGACTCCTGACCTCTTCAGGCCAGATACCAGCAGCATGAAAACACATGGAGTTGAACAGGACACTATAGCACTCAGGAGTCTAACTGAAGGCAAGATTGCAGGTGGGTTCTGCTCTGGAGAACTCAGAGGTGGATTTTGATGGAGGAGGATAAGGGCTGACAATGATGAGGAGACACAAGCTGCTACCACTGTGGCTCTGGATCTCAGCCCTTGAAGAAGCACAGAGCATCTCACAACAATCTGCTATCTAATGGGGTTACCAGGATTGCGAGACAATGCTCCATGAAGTTGCCATCTTCTCTTAGGATTTGAGCTGCCACCATGTCAGCCCAGCCTTCCTCTCAGACAGCTCAGGCCATTGTCGTCAAAGCAAGGTTGTTGCTATCTGAAGTCAGGCCCTCGATGTGCAGAGTTGCTCAAAAACATTCTGCAAATCCCACTGCAGCTTTCCCCACTGAGAAGTTACTGCATTGGAGCACTAGAACGGGAACTTGTGACCCTGGATACTCAAGAGTGAAGAATTAATTTCTGTTTGCACAAATCAATGTGCTAAAGATGTTACGGAAAGATTGGTAGGTTTTTTTTATTGCGGGACCTTGGTCAACATGAAAAGTAACAGGGTGTCTGGTCTGGATATAAAAATTGGGATCTTATAAATGTCAATCAACTCACCCTTCACCATTCCAAGCTGTAGCAAAACAAACACAATGTGTCTAACCTTTCCTCGTAAGACAATCCCTCGCTTTAGTGTGATTGAGGTAAAAATCTCCTCTGAACCACCTTTAATCCCCAAGTAAAGAAACCAAAATAGGATACAGAACTCATCTTGTTGCCTCTATGGTGCTTTATACAATTGAAGCATATTCTTAATTTAATTCTGCTCATAATAAGGAATGGTATGCTATTATCCTTCTTGATTGCATATTGTATCTGAGTACTACATTTATGTGACTCATGCACTGTGCTCACATCAAAAAAACTCCATTAATTTCCCTGTCCTTTGCCGTCATTCCTGCCAAAGCTTCCAACTTCACCTTTTCGCACATTGCGTTCTATCTGCCAGAATTTTGCCCAATCACTGAATCTATATATATACTTCTGGAAACTCCTTGTGCCTTCTTCACAATGTGGTGAAGAAGCACAAGGAGTTTGCAGAAGGAGGTATATATATAGTTATATATAGTTTTATACCAATCATTATCTCATCCGCAATTGTAGGTATTATGACTTTTCTCCCTTCAGCTTAGTAATTGGTGTAAATTGTAAAAATTGATGCCTCAGAACAAAAGTACAATCCTCAGCTCTTGTCATATTTGCCAATCACACAACGGCCTATTAATGCATGCTGCCTTTTTTCTGCTAGCCAGCCAATCTCATATCAATGTGGATATGTTCCCTCCCACACCATAAGATTTTATTTTCTGTGAAACCTTTGATGTGGCATGTAATTAAATGCCTTCTGGAAATCTAGAACAGTATATCTACCATCTCTCCTTTATCCATGGTGCATATTTCTCTTTAGGAGAAGTCCAATGAAATCAATTAAACAGGATTTCTGCTTCACAAAGTTGTGCTGCCTGTCCCCAACTTTCTGGATTTTTTCTAAATGGATAATCAGCATCAACAAGATGGCTGAATTTTTAACCAGGAGAAGACTGCAGTATATAGAATATCCAATTAATGATAACGTGACCCTGAAATCACTCACAGAGATGGAGGGAAGACTTTAGACTCGGTGGAGCATATGAAGAGAGACATAGAGAGCTGTACGTAGCAAGCAGTAATGTCAATGTAAAGGAATGAGCTACAATACATCAGGAGTGGGAGAGCCTTATTCAAAGACACGAAACAAAGAGCCTCAAGCAGAGTGTATGCGCCCATATCCCAGATATCGAAAACCATTTAACTATGCTCAAGACAACTTTAGCCTAAAGCTTAGAGTAAAACAAAGACTGCAACTGTAACTTACATTGCCTTTTGGCAGATTATGATGGAGTGAGAAAACAAGAAAAAGTCCAGAGAGAGAAACAAACTCGAAAGTTCAGATAGAGTCATCAAGCAAGGAAGTTGACAATCATTCAGCCAAGGAAGGTCAATGGATCCAAGACTCAGCACAAGGGGGAATTGTCGTTGAGTAAACAGAACAGATGGTACTGTATTTGGTGCAAACACTACGAGGGTTACAAGGAGAAATTGAAGCTCCTTTGTATTCTTGAATAGAATACTGGCACAAACGTTGACACCGATCCTGAGGTAGAGTAGAGATCCACAAGAAACTCCACAAAAAGCCAAGACATGCAGACTCAAGGTGCGGAAAGAAGAGGATACCATCAACATAAGAAACAGATTTGAGTGAGATCAGGAAAAGGTGTAAAATGGACTCACAAATTAACCCGGTGTGGTTTAGGGCAAATGGGGAGAAAATATAAAACCGGAGAAACAAAGACTTGTGAGTAGGTGTGATATAATTGGTTAACAACATGAGTCTAAGATATTTTGATCTACTGATGATGTAGGACCATTTCTGTCTCCTGAGAGAGAAATTTTCTGGAGGAGACATTCCGAGCTTAAGCAGACCTATGGCTAAGCATATAGTCAGTGTGTAAATAAAAAGCTGTTGATAAAATCTTTACAGGCTCCTGTGCAGTCAATTACTAAACCATTGGGCCACTGCACACCCAAACAGAAGGCAAAACCACAATAGCTCCCAGTTCTGTTGCAGAGTTCAATGGAGATTCCACGTCTAGCAGGTCGCAAAGAAGTTTCTCAGATTTCTGAGCAGGCATCTTTGATAAAGCAATGAAAATATTAGCGTGATTCCTTACCAAACATTTGTTTGTTCAATCCTCGGGTGTGTTATGTCTGGGATTATTGCACAATGAGAGCCATAAATAAGACTGAAACGATACAAAAAGATTCTCAGTTTTCTGAGGAGGAATCTATGATGAAATAATGAAAATATTAGCGTTGTACCTTACCAAACACTTGTTTGTTGAATCCTAGGGTGTGTCATGTCTGGGATCATTTGACAATGAGAGCCATAAATAAGACTGAAGAAATACAAAGATATGCTGCACGAATCAGTTTGATAAATATTCCCATATCACATCCTTGATCAAAGAATGGAAATCGCTGCAGCAAAGGAAGGCAAAAGGATAGACTGAGAAAATTCTGTGAAATGTGGAACAGATTGATGGTAATTGGTAGAAACAAGTGCCTATCATCCCCCGGCAAAGACACGGCATAGTAGAGCCATCTATCCAAGTTACAAACGCCATTTTACCACAACAGTGCATCAACAATCTTTCTTCCCTTAGGACAAAGAAACAAGTTGTGAAAGGAAATATCCCCAGCCCCACCACTTGAAACATTTGAGACTCATCTTCAGCTTATTTCCATTTAGAAACTTTCAGTATGAGGGCCACCATCTCAGCAGCTCAGGCCTTGTTTACCTAGTGCTACCCATCTAAATATTGGTGGAATGTCAATGTTAATTGGTGAAGTGAACACACCTAATGCAGAAGAGGAAATAGGAGATTTGATGTGTAGAACTGACCAAAGTTATTTATATATTAGTGATAATGGGAACTGCGGATGCTGGAGAATCCAAGATAATAAAATGTGAGGCTGGATGAACACAGCAGGCCCAGCAGCATCTCAGGAGCACAAAAGCTGACGTTTCGGGCCTAGACCCTTCATCAGAGAGGGGGATGGGGTGAGGGTTCTGGAATAAATAGGGAGAGAGGGGGAGGCGGACCGAAGATGGAGAGAAAAGAAGATAGGTGGAGATTACAAGAGAGTTGCAATGGGAGAGAGATTCCCTGAGGTTGGTCCGGAGGGAAGAGGGTAACTTCTTCAGGTTAGGCATCCCTGGAAAAGGCTTCGCAGTGAGGTTAAAATTGTATCAGTGATAATGGGAACTGCAGATGCTGGAGAATCCAAGATCTCTCACCCATTGCAACTCTCTTGTAATCTCCACCTATCTTCTTTTCTCTCCATCTTCGGTCTACCTCCCCCTCTCTCCCTATTTATTCCAGAACCCTCACCCCATCCCCCTCTCTGATGAAGGGTCGAGGCCCGAAACGTCAGCTTTTGTGCTCCTGAGATGCTGCTGGGCCTGCTGTGTTCATACAGCCTCACATTTTATCATCTTATTTATATATTAAATGGAATTCAGAGAGTGAGTGATAACTGGGAAATTCACCTATGCTCACATAAGTATCAGAAGGCTAAATCTGTCATTAGTAGGTTGCAGGTACTTATGGTATGTGTGTGTTACTATAAGTGAAAGTTTATAAGTATTTGTAGAGTTTTATTCTTTACTACCTGATTTTCTGGGTTGGAATACCAAGGTGTCTTCCCTATCTGATTGGCTGCACCAACTCACCAAAAGATTCCAAAAAAATCACAAATTTTATACGGAAACAGGTGACTACATGTTATCTCACTTGCAAGCAGGGTATCACGTGGTGAATGCATGTTCAACCAAAAATGATGAATACATGTGTACACTGAACATCGGACGTTCATGATCCCATAAAGTATATCAGATCAGCATGAATGGTTCTGAGACATCACCAAACAGTCACTCATGATATTTGCAATGCACACACAGCATGTCTGCACTAACTCTCTAGCGAGGGCATGCGGTGCTGCATGCACTACAGCTGTACAGCATCATGTGCTATTTTGTTACTTTACGACTTCTATAACACCAACTCAGCAATGGTGTGCAGCCAAATGTCATGCTTTAATCCATTTAAAATATAAATGTTCTGTATACATTAAGATAACATAACGTCATGTTTGCTTAACCATTTGCATTTATGAAGGATATTCTACATAACATGTAGCATTGATCTAGGATGCTGTACAGATTAGTAGTATGTCATAATTTCTCTAGACAAGTAACCTATCTTCACACATTCATAAAGTTATTACTTGCAGCAATTATGATTCATACCAAGACTAAACTAAAATGTCACTTGCATTTTTATATGCACTCCAACTGAGTGATCAAATGCCATGTAATAATTATTCATTTAGTTAGACTCATAGCCATTGTCAGCACAGAGAGAGGCCTTTTTACACCAGTTAACAAGAATCTGATTACATTAATTCCATTTTCCAGCTCCTAACCCATTGCCCTAGAAATTATGGCAACATAAGTGAACATTTAAATGCTGTCTAAATGTTATGAGAATTCCTGACTCAACACATTTTCGGACAGTGAGTCCCAGTCTCCTGTTACTGTCTGGGCGAATCAATTTCTGCTCAATTCTCCTCTTATCTTTTTAACTCCAACCTTAAAACTCTGCCTCCTGGTCATTGACCCCTCAACTAATTGGAAAAAAAGTCTTTCTATTTACAATATTAATGCCCCTCATAATCTTCTACACTTCTATCAGGTTCCCAGCCAATGTTCACTGTTCCAAATAAAGCAAACCCAGTCCATTCAGTCTTATCTGATAGCTCAGACTCTCCAGCCCAGGGAGCACCCTGGTAAATCTCCTCTGCACCCTCTCTGGTGCAAACATTCGAGACAGTTAATAAATTACACATTAGAATTAAACTTTAGCCAAGTTTTCAACTAATTCATCGAAGCTTTTATTTTAGGATGGCTCCTAGGTTGTTCACTGTAGTGCAACTACGTGCTTATTTTGAATAAACAAATTGTGTATGTTTATTTAATTTGTCACAGAGGTAACAAAATGGCATTTATTCAGTTTTACTGAGGAGAGAGCTGATAGAGTCACAGATGATTTCTGTAATTAATGTCCCGGTGGTAATGGTGCCTGATTACAGTGTCTTTACCACCAAAAGGTTGACATTATATTGACTAAGTAAATTGTGGTGTATCTCGCTACAAGAGTACAGGAAGTTGGTGATGCTGGCGTCATTAATAAGTTCCAGGAACAGGAAGCCTAGCAGCAAACCAACTAAGACTGGACCCAAACCAGGAATATTCCCTGCTGCTCTGGGGAGAGAAAGCAGCAATGATTTTCCGTGACAGCTCCTTTCCATTCTCCACCAGGGAAGGGGACCTTTCCATTGACGACTGCTTTAAGCCTTAGTATTCCAGTCGCAGGCAGTGCACTGCTGCCTTTAGCAGCCCCTGGATATGCACTGAGCTCACTCTGCCCCTGACATTTTCAATGGGTTTCCTCAATGCTACAGCGTACTGCATGTGTGGCGCACCCCGTGTCCCTCAGTGTGGATTGGGAATGGGCCAGGCAATGCCTTGTGGTTGCTGGTGGCTTTTTGTTTTCATGTGAACAGTTAGTCAATGGGAGCGGCAATTAGAAACCTCATCCCACTCGGTTAGTCAGTCTGGGATTCCTGCCCTGCAACGCTCTAATTCCAAGCATGCACACATGACACTCCATCTAGTGGCAACATGGCTCTTAACAAAATTAGGTAAATGCGCAGGTTTCTGTAAAATGACTATGAGAGATAAGGGGGTGAGGTAAATTGCGTTATTTTATTGTGCTCCTTTTCGATCTGTAAACTGAGGTGTTCTTCAATTTTTCTCATTTCCTTTCCCTTCTAAAATGGACCAGAGCCCCCATTTGCAAAGTCCAATTTTAAAAGAAAAAGTGAACCACAAGAAATATATCCTCTGTGTTAAAATATAGCTACGGTGTATTCATGCATTCCAGTGTGAGGGATGATTATCACAATACGTAAATGTATTGTAAAATCATGTAAACATCGCAAGGAAGAGAAATGATTCGAAGGAAAGGAAAGCATTTACAATTAAGGTGAATTCAGTAAGGACATTACATTACATTATATTTAACTGATTGGAAATTGTCAGTGTCCAGTGAATGTTCCTTTCTGTAGATATTTTCATTCAGTTGAGTGTTATTGAAGTGCTCTTTTTGAAGTTAATAAAGGTGCAATGATATGACACTGTAGTCCACTCTTTCACCGGTTACCAGGTTTCTTCCAGAATTGAGGAGGTTTAGATTTGAGTCAGGCTGAGATAAGCCTGGAGTCGGTCTGTGCTTTCACAAGTTAGGTTCTTAGCAGACTGAAAGCAAACTGCTTCTCAGCAAACTGAAGTGAAGCAGAGCGTGAATTACAACTTAGATTTCCAGAAGCCAGGGTGTCGGGTGGGTTTGGGGGATGGAGAGGTTCATCGTGTGACTGTGGCTGGATGAGTCAAAATTCAACTTGATGAGGAGCCTCTCTGACCCTGCTCAACATTATCGCTCACTTGTGTAGTGATTGGAATTGAGAGGCAGGTGGATCTCATTGACTATGAGATCCTTGATTGGGGCTGTTAACCTGGGACAATCAGGGAGCCCTGGATGACAGTATTAAGCAGGAGAATCAGACAGTCTCCTCATAGTGAGATACTGGCTCCGAACTGGATGGGCCACAGCCAGTGGTACTGTTGTTCTGGTAAAACGAAGAGTGACTTGGTAATGGAACCCAGCCACTGCGCTGCTGCTTTAGTATAAGGGTTGTAGATTGAACTTTTGTGTGTGGATTGAGCTTTCGTGTGTGGACCGGGCGTCCACGGACAGACCGAGCTTCCGTGTGTGTACTGTGCCTTTGTGCGTGAACTGTGTTTTCATGTGTGGACTGGGCCTCCATGTGTGTGCCATGCTTTTGTGTGTGGACTGGGCCTCTGTGAGTGGACCACAGCTCCCTGTGGGGACCTTGCTTCTATGACACATCTGTGCCTTTGTGTGCAGACCATGTCTCTTTTGTGTTTCCTTGTACAGCCGGACTGGGTGTAGCCGTGGGGTATGTACTGCTGTTTGAACTGAGATGTGTTTTTATGCAGTGTTGTATATCAATGTCTTTGCTCTTTAGTTAATTGCCTTGATGCATCATGACCTTATCATATGTTGTGGTGGATAACTGAATTTACCGTTTAAACTGAGATGTTTTTCTGTAGCATGTTCTCTGTTGACTTCTCTTTTTGATTTGTTTTGATATATTGTGACTGCTGTTATGTATTGTGTCTGTGAAACTGTAACTTATGTGAATTTTGAATAAAAGAGTAGTATAAACAGGAGATTGAGAGAGTCTCCTCATTCTCGGGACTGCCTCTGAGCTGGCTGGTCAGAACCCATGTATTGTGTGCACATGTAAATAAAGGATGACTTAGAGACAGCATATTAGCCTCTGTGCTATTATTTTAGCGAAGACAAGAGAAAATAGTCTGTGCCTAAAGAAAATTTGCTTGCAACAGTCATCTTTGAGTTGGGGTAAGCATTTCTAGCATCATAACTTTATTTAGGAAGTTTCACGCATTCAATTCTGCCATTGAAGAATTTTTTCTGGCTGATGAAAAGCAACACATAATCCTTCTGACTGCTTATGGACCCGCAGCATTTTTGCTTATTAGGAGCCTAGTTTTCCCTGAGGCACCAGGTATTAAAACCTTTCAAGCGTTGACAAATTTAGTTAAAGAAATATTATAAGCCCATGCCTCCTGTAATTCTGAAACTCTATCAGTTTATTCGGCGTGTTCAGACAGCTCCATTTCATCCATCGTCCAATGGTTCGGCAGAAAGAGCAGCCCAAACATTGAAAGCAAGCACAAAGAAACAGCTTACAGCTTCAATCGGTACCAACTGTCCCAGTTCCTGTTCGATTATAGGACCAACCACATGCAACAACAGGATAGCTCCAGCAGAGCTACTGATAGGGAAAAGGCTCCACACTAGGCTAACACTGATATTTCCAGCCCTGGGCGGGTGGGGGTGGGGGCCACCGAGGTGAATCAGCAGCCAATGCTGACCTCCTCTAAATGAGAGAGACAACCTACGTCAGGGGGCATGGTTTGGTGTTGATACCATGGAAATGGCCCTCCAAGGGTATGAGGCAAGGTCAAGTTCCATGACACACTAAGTCCCAGCAGGTTCTGAACAAACATGTCGATCATCTGAAAGCTGTTACCTTGCAAACGCAGCAGAAGCAAAAACATACCTGGCCCCCTCAGAACAATGAGAAGGCTTGTCATAGGTTCTTTCCCTCCGTCTAGCGTCAAAGAAACTCAGTGTCTGAGATGGATGCAGCCTCGATACTGTCACTGCTGGAAGAAGTGGAGGAAACTCTCCTGAGACATTCCGGGCTCAAGAGGTGGGCTACAGTCCGGTACCCTCCACCCGTCAGAGTTAGAGGACAAAAATGTCTCGGGAGAAGCCACAAGAAAAAGAACAGGTCTACATCCCTGGACTTAGTCGGGGCTGGGATATAGTGATTGGAATGAGGGCCAGCTAAATCTCATTGATTATGAGACCCTTGACTGGGGCTGTTTACCTGGGCCAATTCGGGAGCCCTAATTGGTTGATCAATGTAGGAGATTCAGAGAGCGTCCTCACTTCAGGGACTAACTCCAAGCTGGTTAGCTCCAACCAAGTGTACTGTGCATATGTAAATAAAGGATGACTTGATAACAGGATACTAGCTTCTGTGCAGTTATTTCAATTGGTATGAAATCGAGGGTCAGCAATTAGTGCCATTTCAGGTATAACGTGTTTCAATAGATTCCCTTCCTTTGAACTGGCTAGTGGAGACATCTTGTGTGCCAGTCTTTAAATGTTTAAGGACTGAAAGGTCCACATAACACAAGACTGTGACATTCCAGGAGGATGATGTAAGCTTTATCCTGGTTAGTCCCAATAGGAAATTTGTGGTAGTGTGGCCCACCTTCATCATATGATTAGCAATGTCTATGTTTTAGTCCGGCAGAGCTACTTTTAAAGTTTAAAGGTGTATTAGCTTTAAAACAATTTATAATCTCTTCATGTCCCAAGGACATGGCAGGGATGGCCGGTCCTCAATGGGAAGATTGACTTCAAGGAGAAATTGAGTCAGTAAGGTTTGTATTCAAGGTGTTTTAAAAGAATGTTGTGGAGAATCTTATACAAATGTATAAAATTCTAATATGATTAGACAGGTTAGATGCAGGTAGGATGTTCCTAATGGAAGGGGAGCGCAGAACTAGAAATCATGCTTTATTGATAAGGGATAAACCTTTAGACTGAGATGATGAGAAAATTTCTTCACCCAGAGAGCGGTGAGCATTTGGAATTCCCTACCACAGGTTGAAATGAAAACATTATATGTTTTCAAGAAGGAGAGGTAGACATAGCTCTTGTGGCCAAAGAGATCAAGGGATAAGGGTAGAGGGTGGAACTACAGTATTGAGCTCGATGATCATCCATGAGGAACTCGATGGATCAGATGGGCTACTATTGCTTGTATTTTCCATGTTACTATGTCTCTATATTTATTAAAGCCAATCCATGTCATGAATTGGAGTCCCAAAGTATGGTCCAGTGTTTAACATTCTGCACTGTCATGTAAATATGAAACAACATGGAGCCCCACGTACTGATAAATGTCTTAGCCAGTTAACTGTAGAAACAGCCTATATGCAGTATCCCTACAGTGTGGAAGCAGGCCATTCAGTCCATCAAGTGCACACCAACCCGCCGAAGAGCATCCCACCCAGACCTATCCCCCCTTCCCTGTCCCTGTAACCCTGCATTCCCCATGGCTATTCCACCCAGCCTGCACATCCCTGGAAACTATTGACAATCCACCTAAGCTGCGCATCTTTGTACTGGGGGAGGAAACCAGAGCACATGGACAAAACCCACGCAGACACAGGGAGAACGTGCAAATTCCACATGGATAGCTACCTGAGGGTGGAATTGAACACAGGCCTCTGGTGCTGTGTGTCACAAAATGGTAGTACTGAGAAGCAGTGCATTAGGTTATCCAAACTTACACTAAGTGAAGCATGATTTCCCGCGTGTATTAGATTAAAAGAACATACCAGCACAGATTTGGTCAGCAGACTGCTGGCGGCACCTCACAGCCTTGCATTTTAGTCATTACCTAGATTCAAGAACTTCAGGCTCGCTGTGCAACACTGACCGAATGAAGCATCATAAAGCTGCTGCCCCTCAGGTGAAATGTTCAACCGTCTGCCCTGTGATCCCAAAGAATCTCGATGAATAATCTGAAGAAAAGGGGGTTTCTCTGTGTAATCTGGTCAATATTTTTCTCCAGGCCAAATTTTGCATAACTGGTCAATTGTGGTTTGAGGAAGACACTGTACTTCAGTGTAAAACCTGTTATGTGAAGTGTTCTTAGCTGTTACTGAAAGGCGAGATTCAGCACAATGTAACTGCAAGCTTTTATGAAAATTCCGATGGAATAGTTTCGCCTCCTCATTTCTCAGTGCACTCCCATCACGAGGAGACAGTGACAGGAGGACAGGCATTTCCGATCGGAAAACAAGTCAAACAAGAAGCAAAGATAAGTCTCACACACCTCCTGGTGGCCACTTCTTGAACAACTTTGAGTTATATAATGTCATGAACAAAATAAAAGATTCCAAAATACTTCACAAGAGTGTTATCAGGCAATGTTACACATAGCCCCATAAGGAAATATTAGGACAATTGTTCAATACTTTGCGGAAGGTGCAGGTCCTAAGTGGACTCCTGAAAGTGGAGAGAGAACTTGGGAGGTAGTACTCTGTAGCTAAGGTCTAGGTTGGTGAGGCAGGGCCAACAATGATGGAGCGACCAAAATTGGGAAGTTCAAGGAGACAAAATGGAATTAGTGCTGATTTTAGTGCAGGTTGTTTTGTGGAAGGAGATTACATAGGGAGAGAGGAGTGAGATTAGGGAAAGATTAACAAATATGGCTGGAGAATTTTAAGATAAAGGTTTTCCTCAACTAGAAATCAGTTAGGCTCATGGGCATACAGGAGATGGGCTAAAAGTCCATGATACAAAATCCTTGGCACCAGCTAGGACAGCAGAGTTTACCCTAAGATCACCTCAGGGTCAACAATGATACTCATGATATAAACAAATTGGGTGCCTTAGAAGTATGTGACCTGCAGATGATCCATGTAGAAACCACTAACATGGATATTTTCAATGGAATCAAGCAACTGTTGGACACATTAGAGAATTATTTTATCTGTATTTACAGTAAAGGAAGAGATTGTATTGCTGAGCACATTAAACAAAAATACTAATGCTGAATCAGAGAAGGTGACTCATCAAATTTAAAGTGATTAAGATAAAATTAATGAAGGAAATAATGCCGCTAAAGAGTGACAAACTCCCAGGGCCAGATGGTTTCTATCCCAAAGTTATTTTGACAGAATTTCATAAAAGCACAAAAAATGTTATAATCTTCAAACGTTCTCTTGATTTGGAAGCATTCTCTTAGATTGTGCAAGTCACTCCACTATTTAAGAAAAGTTAAAGGGGAAAGGTGGGAATTGTTGATCAGTTAGTTTGACATTTGTTATCCTTTGTAACTTAAGAAACTAGATACCTATGATGACACGGGGGATCCAACAGACTTTATTCAGCTCACTAGTGTTTACAAATGTTACATTCACAGACTCATCTAATTTCTTTGGCTTATATTAAAATATTTGCTTTTAAATTGCAACATGCCATGCTTCAAGTGATCCAAGTTACAGCGGAGCATGAGATCTTTCCACCCTTGGGCTATGATAAAGTGACAATGCCATGAGTATGTCTGTTAAAGCTGCACTGACTATGAGACACAAAACAACATCAGCATCTTGTTAGATTGTAATTAGAAGTAGAATGATTGAACGCCTTAAAAATTGTAAACTGATTAGAGGGAAAAGAAATTGATTTTAAAGGCTTGGCTATACCTGATGAAAATGATTAAATTTTTTCAAGAGAGTGAATAAAGTAGGAGAATGTCCATAAATGTTGTTAATACAGACTTCCAGAAGATTTAATCAATGCTTATAAGAAATTGTTAGCTAATGTTAAAGTTCATTGAATTTTTAGAAAATTATTAACGTAATTATGAAATTGGTTAAGTGGCAGGAAGCAGAGTAAGAATAATAGAGACATATACAAGAGCTAGAAAATTAATATTAAAATATGTCGTACACTAGTTAGATCTCAGCTGGAATATTGTGCATCGTTCTGGGCACTACTCTTTAAGAAGGGTATAAACACTTTGGAGAGTGAGAGGTTTTCAAGGACACTTCCAGAGATGTAAAGCAACAGTTATTAACGTAAATCAGTAGGTGGTAAGTAGGAGGGTAGCCTGAGACTACAAGATAATTTAGATAGACTGGTAAGATGGGCTGATCAGCAGCAAATGGAGTTCAATTTGGGTAAATGTGAGATGATGCACTTTAGCAGCACAAACAAGGCCATGGAATAAATGATGAATGGTAGGACTCTGAGACCCCAAGAATCAGAGGGACCTCGGTGTGCGCTTGTACACTGGTCCCCTAAGATATCAGGCTAGGAGGATAAAGTGGTTAAGTCGGCATATGGTATACTTGCCTTTATTATTTGAGGCATAGAGTTTAAGAGCAGGGAGGTTATGCTGGAAGTATGAGAAACATTGGGTTAGGCAGCAGCAAGAGTAATGTGTGCAGCTCTGGAATCCACATTAGCAGAGGGATCTGATAGCACTGGAGAAGGTGCAGAGGAGATTTACCAGGATATTGCCTGGGCTGGAGAGTTTCAGTTATGAGGAGAGTTGGACAGACTGTGGTTGTTTTCCTTGGAGCAGAAAAGATTGAGGTGATGTGATTGAGACATATAACATTATAAGGGGCATGGATAGGGTAGACAGGAAGAAACTTTACCCCTCGATAGAGGGATGAATACCCCAGGGAAATAGATTTAAGATTGGGAACAGGGTATTTAGAAGAGATGTGGGGAAACTGTTTTCATGCAGAGGGTGGTGGGAATGTGGAACCCAGTGCCTGTAAGGGTAGTAAAGGCAGAAACCTTCATAACATTGAAGAAGTACTTAGATGTGCACTTGCTGTTCCAAGGTATGTGCCAAATGATGGAAAATGGGACTAGAATAGTTAGGTGGGTGCTTTGGACTGAGATCTCTATGAAGACAAGAAACTTACAACTCTGCAACAGCTTACCAGACAATCACCCAACACCCACAAAGGAATTCCAAATTGTCAATGTTTGCTTCTATACTCCATCTTTTAAAAAAAGAAAACATTGTTAAACTGATACTCCTCCATTGTAGTTATTCGTGCTTACGTTGTTACTAGTTGCAGATACCCATAATCTGCTCCAAATCTGTCATTCTGTTTGTTCCTACGTTGCAAAGCATCATCTCCCCATCTTTTGTTCCTTGCAATTGTAGAGCCTACAAACAGATAAAGTGAGATAAATGTGCCCTCACTGTCAAAGATGGGAACAGAATAAAAGCACAACCTCCTCATGGAAAGACATTGAGAATAGTGAGAGAGATTCATTTTAATATTCACAATCAATCCATGATACAAGTGTCTGAGCAGGAATCTCTCCTGCTCACACTGTCATTGGCAAAGGCTAGAAGGACTTACAAATTGTTATTCACTCTATTTAGTCATGTGATGAACTCATCTCCTTTGGCCCAGCCCAGTTCGTCCCCTCCCCCCACTGCACCACACAACCAGCCCAGCTCTTCCCCTCCACCCACTGCATCCCAAAACCAGTCCAACCTGTCTCTGCCTCCCTAACCTGTTCTTCCTCTCACCCATCCCTTCCTCCCACCCCAAGCCGCACCTCCATCTCCTACCTACTAACCTCATCCCACCTCCTTGACCTGTCCGTCTTCCCTGGACTGACCTATCCCCTCTCTACCTCTCCACCTATACTCTCTCCACCTATCTTCTTTTCTCTCCATCTTCGGTCCGCCTCCCCCTCTCTCCCTATTTATTCCGGAACCCTAACCCCATCCCCCTCTCTGATGAAGGGTCTAGGCCCGAAACGTCAGTTTTGTGCTCCTGAGATGCTGCTGGGCCTGCTGTATTCATCCAGCCTCACATTTTATTATCTTGGATTCTCCAGCATCTGCAGTTCCCATTATCACTCATCTCCTTTGGCCATCAGGTCCTAGAATAGGACTCAAATCTAGTGCTTCTGGCTTAGAGGCTGTGATGTTATCAACATTACCGTGAAATCTCCCTTTTATATGTATGGGATTGGAATCCAAGGGGAGAGAAGTTACACCAGAGATATTGAAAGTTCCGGTTACAGAATAGAATCATACAAAAATACAATACAAATAAAGAATCTGGACCTTTGGAAACATATATTGGCCTTGGATGTAGTGTAACCAGAATGATCAAAATGATATGCAGACTCCAAATATTGCTTCTAAAGAGAGATGACATAAAATAAGATTGTTTGTATCGTAATTTGGAAATTGATGATTGATTTGATTAAAAGCTTTTCAAGGAACTAAACGAAACAGTGTTACGAACTGAGATGAGAGACAAAGGCCGCTCTTGTACCCTTTCCCTAATGGTCTGTAATCATGTAGTTTTTGGAACAGGATATGCATGTTAGTTTGCCCCTGGGCAGGGATTCAATTGAAAGAACAACTCAAGCTTTTGCTGGATTTCAATAAAGAGGAATATTATTCACATCCTCATCCTGAAAGTCTAATGATGTGTCAATCACTCCAGACTCACATGGAAACAGACAGAGAGACAGACACATACACACACGCACACACACACATACACACACGCACACACACACACACAAACACACACACACACACACACACACACACACACACACACACACACACACACACGGACAAACATCTGCTTGAGAAACTAATAGGGTTAGACAGAATTTTATACTTACACAAGCTGTAAACAAATGATTAATTCTGTTTTGATTATATTGGACATTTACCAACACTGTAGCCCAATTAAAAGAAAAAGATTTTTCTACACATGATTTGTAATTCAGATAGGATCGTATACTTAAGGTGTATGTTCAGATAATTGCAGGATTCCATGAAAGAGGCATGTATACAACAGGTTATGAAGTTAGACACAGATAATAGATGCTGGAGAATCCGAGATAACAAGGTGTAGAGCTGGATGAACACAGCAGGCCAAGCAGTATCTCAGGAGCAGGAAGGCTGATGTTTCAGGCCTAGACCCTTCATCAGAAAATCAAAGAAAAACTTTTCTGATGAAGGGCCTAGGCCCGAAACATCAGCTTTCCTGCTCTTGAGATGCTGCTTGGCCTGCTATGTTCATGAAGTTAGACATTGTGGTTTTTGTGCCAGTGGGTCAAAATTCCTTACCCATGAACTTGAATTAAGAATCAAGCTAGGTGGATCTTTAAGATATAGGAGGTTTGTGTTATTGACTTTGCCTGTGGTTGATATTTTGTTGTTAATTTCTTTGTAGACTCTGCGGGTCTCTCTATATCTTCAGATAGCTATCAGGAGCCACTTTCTGTTACAAGATTAACTACTGCTGTCCACCCAGGATGGTTTAGAGCTCAAAGTCATTACTGTACAAATGAGATAGGAGATGGATCTTGTTGTGGATGGTAATGGCTCTGAAACAAGTAATGTTGAGCTGTACTGAGTTCCACCTGAGGAGATGTCACACAGTCTTTGGGTGGAGAAATAGTTAGTCTTGCATGAGATCCCAAATGGATCTAACGTGACCTACCAGGCTCCTGAAAGCTTAACTATGGTAATCTTAATTGTTACCATCAGACAATATAATATAAATATACTTTGTTATGTCAGGCAAATGCCTCTCCTTGTTAGGAAGTTATAGTGATCCATCTCTGTCAGTAATAATTACAGAGACCTTTAGTCCCAACAATGAAAAGAAGATTGCAGCTACAAGATACTGATGAACAGATGATCGTAAAATCTCTAGAGTGTGGAAGCAGGCCACTCAGCCCATTGAATCCATGCCATCCCTGGAAACAGCATCCCGCCAAGACTCACTTCCCTATCTTAACCCTGCAGTTCCCACAGCGAATCCACCTAACCTATACATCCCTGGACACCTTGGGCAATTTATCATGGCCAATCCACAAACCTGGCAATCTTCGGACTGTGGGGGGAAACTGAATCATCTGTTGGAAATGGACACAAACAGGGAGAGAGTCGCCCGAGCGTGGAATTGAACCTGGGCCCCTGGCACTGTGAGGCAGTAGCTGCGCCCAATGACATTTTGACAATGTTATTACCTGAAATTGTTCAGCTTTCTGCACCTACTTGAAATTACCTGGCTTTCTGCAATTCTGCTTTGTTAAACTTAGAGACGCGAATTCTGGAAGCTGTATTTGTTTAAATGTAAAAGCGAGGCATAAAAAATGGCAGGTACAAATTCCACAGATGTTACTGTGAGGGAGAATGCTCCAACCATCCCCAGGCTGATTCACTTAGGAGCCTTTTGGAAACTTTCGGTAGTCTATGTTGAAGTTGCCAAAAGTTCCCTGGTCTTTGGTGGCCAACTTAGTCACCATGTCAGTGTCTATTTTCAAACTTAGCCACTATATTAGTGTACATTTTAGAGCTTAGTTACCACCTTAGTCTCTAGAAGCTTCTTTATAAACACAGTCCATGTTTGAAGTGATGACTTGGATATGCCTTCACTGGACATAGTAATATGCTAGGTAGAGAGAAACTATTTTCACTGGCCAGACAAACCAAGCCTAAGAGGCATTGTGTCATAGATCCCCTCTACAGTGTGGAAGCAGGCCATTCGGCACCTCGAATCCACACCGGCCTTTGGCAAGTACTTCACCCAGACCCACACTCCCTATCCTAAACCTGTCACCTGCATTTCTAATGGCTTACCCATGTATCCTACACATCCCTGAGCACTTTGGGCAATTTAGCGTGGCCAATTCACCTAGCCTGCTCATCTTGGGACTGTGGGAGGAAACCGGAGAAACCCCACGTGTGAACTCCACCCAGACAATGGCCCGAGGATGGAATTGAATCCAGGTCACCATGCTGTGAGGCAGCAGTGCTAATCACTGAGCCACCCTGGATTATATCCAGATCTTTCGGTGGGGGCCTTGTAAAACCTTATTTAATGCTGGGAAATTTAGAGTTGAAACTGTGGATATCAGTTAAATATCGCATGCAACAAAAATTTAGCTTCTCGCAGAGGTTAAGGCTTCCTTACTTCAAAATAGTCAGCATTCAGTTTACCACAACAGGTAATTGGTACTAGATCGACCACTCAAGTTAAAGCAGATGTTGACTGATTTTGGTTAAGAAAAAGGACACGGGACAATGGATAATGGTGTGCACATGGAGTTGCAGATCAACTATGATCCCAATGAACTGCAGACCAGGATCAAGTGATCTACTCTCATTCTTATATGCTTATGTTCCTAGTCCATCATCAATTTGTGGAGGTACAAGAAGAGAACAGATCATTTGCACAATCCAAAAATTAAGAACACAGTATCACATCACATTTCAAAAGAAATGAAAAACCTGATTCTGCACCTCTACTGCACACCTCATTGCACATTCAAGTACAATACAGTGCTCCCATAATACTCCCACAAACTGGCAGGAGTTCAATGAATGGCAACTTCCATGGGGATACCCAGTCTTCCCTTCCAAGGAGAATAACATGCAGGCCAAACAGAGAAATATTTTATAAGACCAAAATATCAACCCTTCCCGCCTACCCTCCCCCAGGGTCACAAACACACCTAACAGGCAGAAACAATATAGGAACAAATACAAAGTTGCTGGAAAAGCTCAGCAGGTCAGGCAACATCTGTGAAGGAAAACATAGAGTTAACGTTTCAGGTTAGGTGGCCCTTCCACAGAAACAATACACACCATAGGCTAGCAGCTTAGGACAATCTCTCAGCAGCTTTGTTCCGGCTGCCATAATATTGACGCTGGCAATTCAGTCCATTGATAAAACTGCTTTTAAAAACAAACAGGCTTGCGGAAAATATGCAACTCCCACTTCCCTGATGCCAATGGTGTGGTGCAATAATGTTTACAACTGATGCAACAGAAGTCCTCCACTGTCTGCTATGAACCATGTGGTAGATTTGAAATGGGTGAGAGCAGCCCCGGAAAAAGTAGAGAGGAAGACCCCATGACAGGCAATCAGCAGTATCTCGAGAAACTGGTGAGGAAAGGAACCATAATCAGGCAGTCAGAGACATAGTTAGATAATGTTAGATTAATTTTAGCTCCTGTTCTCTCATCTCTGGTTTTCAATAAACAGATTATAAATAAGTTAAAGGCATGGCAGGACAGCTCAGCTTTGTGGAATTCCCAAGCCACACCATGTGGGCAGTTGTAGATGTTCCACTTGGCCTAGACTATCTAAGTGCTTCCAGCTGCAAAAACCTGAGCTCTAGGTTTTTGATCTCAAGCAGCCATAGGAGTCATTGCGGTGCATTTGCAAAGCTGCAAACTTTGTGGCTAGCAAGTTTAACAAGATGCTTACATTGTAAATTAAGA